>NC_053025.1:432825076-432972836 GCF_003073215.2 Triticum urartu | reverse complement strand
ACTTATAAACTCCCGAAACTTTCCGGTTATGCAATCAGGTGTTGGGGATACAGGGGAAGCATAATATCTCAACCAAAACTAACAAATCCTACATCCAGTTGTATCCATCCTTCAACACACAACCAAGAAACCTTCGGAAATCGTTTACCTCAACCTTCGAAAAGCATTCGTTATACGAGTTATGGCAATACTCCCGAACTCCCGCCCCAGTACTGGGTGGCGTCGAGGTTATCTCACCAACAACTGCATAAAAGAGATTTTCGATGTCGGCGAAACTAATCTCAGGTATTCCAGAACTGCAACGATAAAATTGTGACGACAACACCTCGGAGCTCAACTCCCCGGGACACTGCCACAACCCCTAAATGACAGGAGGCACCAAGAACAATGTTCTCGTCACAAACCATCGGAACGATTCCAACATACCCGCGTGATCCTAAATTTTTTTTAGTGAAATTTGAGAAGAGAAGAGTCAAAACTCTACGTCAGGGTGCCTCACCAGAGCGACGAAGGGACTAAGGAGTAAAAAGAAGTCCTAACTCTCCGGTATATATATAATTCCTAAATAACTCAAAACATTTCTAGACTCAATAACGCCAGCAATTCGATCAAGCAGGGGGCTCCTAAGGTCGGGGAAGGCTCTGATTACCAACTTGTAACGCCCTCGATGCGACTATATCTCCCACGTGTCGAAGCACGACTTAGAGACATAACCGCATTGACAGCAATGTCGCAAGTGAGGTAATCTTCACACAACCCATGTAATACATAAGGGAAAGAGATACATAGTTGGCTTACAATCGCCACTTCACACTATTACATGAATAAAGCAATACATCATCCAGATACAATCAAGGTCCGACTACTGAACCAAAATAAAAGAAGACTACCCCAAAAGCTACACAGATCCCCGATCGACCCCAACTGGGCTCCACTACTGATCAACTAGAACGAAACAACACAAAGGACAAGATCTTCATCGAGCCCTTCCTTGAGCTTGGTTGCGTCATCTGCGTGGTTAAACGGCACCTGCAAGCTGGTTTTGGAAGTATCTGTGAGTCACGGGGACTCAGCAATCTTACACCCTCGCGGTCAAGACTATTTAAGCTTATGGGTAAGGTAAAAGGTATGAGGTGGAGCTGCAGCAAGCGACTAGCATATTGGGTGGCCAACATACGCAAATGAGAGCGAGAAGAGAAGGCAAAAGCACGGTCGAGAAACTATGATCAAGAAGTGATCCTAGAACAACCTACGTCAAGCATAACTCCAACACCGTGTTCACTTCCTGGACTCCGCCGAGAAGAGACCATCACGGTTACACATGCGGTTGGTGTATTTTAATTAAGGTCAACTTCAGGTTTTCTACAACCGGACATTAACAAATTCCCATCTGCCCATAACCGCGGGCATGGCTTTCGAAAGTTCAAATCCCTACAGGGGTGTCCCAACTTAGCCCATCACAAGCTCTCACGGTCAACAAAGGATATTCCTTCTAGCAGGAAGACCCGATCAGACTCGGAATCTCGGTTACAAGACATCCTCGACAATGGTAAAACAAGTCCAGCAAGACCGCCCGATGCACCGACATCCTGATGGGAGCTGCACATATCTCGTTCTCGGGGCAACACCGGATGAACACTACGTACAGCTAAAACCATCCCTCAAGTTTCCCCGAGGTGGCGCCGCAAGTGGCTCTGTTTCGGACCAACACTTAGATAAGCACTGGCCCGGGGGGTTAAAATAAAGATGACCCTTGGGCTGGCCTAACCCAAGGGAAAAAAGGCTAGGTGGTGAATGGTAAAACCAAGGTTGGGCCTTGCTGGAGGAGTTTTATTCAAAGCGAACTGTCAAGGGGTTCCCATTTTAACCCAACTGCATAAGGAACGCAAAATCCGGGAACATAACACCGATATGACGGAAACTAGGGAGGCAAGAGTGGAACAAACACCAGGCATAAGGCCGAGCCTTCCACCCTTTACCAAGTATATAGATGCATTAATTAGATAAGAGATATTGTGATATCCCAACAAGTAAACATGTTCCAACAAGGAACAACATCTCCATGTTCCAACAAGGAACAAACTTCAATGTTCACCCGCAACTAACAACGCTATAAGAGGGGTTGAGCAAAGCGGTAACATAGCCAAACAACGGTTTGCTAGGACAAGGTGGGTTAGAGGCTTGGTTCAACAATATGGGAGGCATGATAAGCAAGTGGTAGGTATCACAGCATAGGCATAGCAAAAGAGCGAGCAACTAGCAAGCAAAGATAGAAGTGATTTCGAGGGTAGTGTCATCTTGCCTGAAATCCCGCAAGGAAGAAGAACGAGTCCATGAAGAAGATAAACGGACGTAGTTGAAAGGGTCCTCACAAACGTGACGTTATCGGAACCAACCCGAAGAAGCAACACCAGAAAGAAGCACACAACATAGTAAACAACCAACACATGAACATGGTATGATATGCGGGATGCGGTATATGATGCATATGCATGATGTGCAAAGGAATGATTGACCAACTAAATGCATCAAGAACAACATGCTACGGCACTCAAACATAGCAACAAAATACATGGCATGGATCCACTCATGATGCTTGACAAAATATGAACATTGATCTACGGCTAATTCATCCATTAACAGGTCCAAACAAGCATGGCAAAAGTGCAAATGATAACAGGTTTCAGACTTAGTGAAATTAACAACAAATCAGGAATTTATTATCAGGAAGCACAGTTTAGGGCATGAAAACTACATGCTACAGGAACATATAATGGCAAAGCAAGGCATGATATGAAGCTACTCAAAGCACTTAATAAAAGTCCCTTAGTGACCATGAGCCAAAAGGGATTAGAAAATACAATTGCAAACATGTGAACATGGCAAAAACATAAACAGATTCAGACTTAGTGGAAAACTGGAGCATGCAAAACAGTTAACAAGTAGGCATGTTTACGAGCTCGATGCACTCACTACAAAGCATGACATGACAAACTAAGCATATCCCCATTAAGAATACATGGCATAGAAGCTAGACATGGCAGGAACAACAACATAGCATGCAATGATCAATAGCAACAACCTTGGCAAAATCGCTAAACAAGTAAACAATCTGCCAGGAACATTTTATAGCAAAAGTAGAGCTCGATTGACTCAAGCTAGGGTGCTCCATAAATACAAAGAAATACATGGATGGATAGAGCACCACAATGTTAACAAAACATCCTTACTGATCATCCTCAAAGGAGGCACGGATCACTAGGAAACAACATGAACATATGGCATAATAACAAAATCAGGACAAGGACTTAGTGAAATTCTAAGTCCTTGAAATCAGCATTACCGAATACGCTATTTTGCAAGCTTGTGCTAGTCACCAAAAATATCAAAAAAATACATGGCAAACACCTCTGTAAAGATGGCATGGCATATAACAAAACACATGTAGAGCTCGGGATCATAGCATGCACACATTAATCATGGCAAAAATGACAAAATGCCATTTGCTGAAACAGATCGGACAATTTCCTCACATAGCCCTCTTCCAACAGCATTTCGAGCATCACGATGAGCTCAAATGAAAATGATGCGATGAGATGAAATGATGTACTCGTCGAGACGAACATTTTGATATGCTACATGCACGAATCGAAGCTACGGATGCAGAGTTACGATACGTTGAAAATGCAAAAAGATTAGGGTTAGAGGAGAAGAAGTCAACCGAGGAGGATGGATCCAGATCTGGATCTCGCGGTTACTATAGATGCGCGTGGGCTTCGAGGATCACCGGAGGGCTTCGCCGGAGTTGGGGAAGGAGGGAGCCCGGAGCAAACTCGCCGGCGTCGGGGCGGAGCGGCGCGGGGGAGGAGGACGACGGGCGGCGACCTCGGGCGCGGCACACGGCGGTGGATGGCGAGGCCGGTGAGAGGCGAGGCGGCGGGTGCGTGCGGCGGCGGCGGCTACCGGGCCCGCACGGGCCGGATCTGGGCCCCACGGGCCGTGCGGCGGGGGAGGCGCAAGCGCGGACAGGTGGCGGCCCCTCATTGGGCGCGGGAGGCGACGACGCTGACATGGCAGCCCCTGATAGGTCAGAGTGAGGTGGCGGCGGTGGTGGACGCATCCGCCGGCGGGCGGACATGTCCGGCAGCACGGAGGGAGGTGACATCTAGGGTTTTGTCCGCGAATTTTTAGAGGGGATCACAAATATATAGGTAGAGGGAGCTAGGAGACTCCAAATGAGGTGCAGTTTTTGGCCACGCGATCGTGATCGAACGACCGAGATGAAGGAGGGGGTTTAGGTGGGTTTTGGGCCACTTTGGAAGGGTGTTGGGCTGCAAAACGCACGAGGCCTTTTGGTCCCTCAGTTAACTGTTGGAGTATCAAACGAAGTCCAAATGGCACGAAACTTGACAGGCGGTCTACCGGTAGTAAACCAAGGCCGCGTGGCAAGTCTCGGTCCAATCCGAAAATGTTTAGCACCCGCACACGAAAAGGAGGTAGAATAGGACACCGGGTGACATAGGAGCGCCGGATTGCAAAACGGACAACGGGGAAAATGCTCGGATGCATGAGACGAACATGTATGCAAATAAAATGCACATGATGACATGATATGCAATGCATGACACGCAAGCAAAGACAAGGCAACCACAGCGAATAACTGGAGGACACCTGGCACATCGGTCTCGGGGCGTTACACAATGACTCTCTCAAATCTATTAGAATTTCCATTGATGAGTGCAAAGAAAGAACCGCTAGGATGCGTGCTAAAAATGATTTCTTTGTAAAAGCGTGTTCTTCTAATTTTTATGATAATAAGGATGAAGATCTAAAAGTGATTGATGTGTCCCCTATTAAATCTTTGTTTTGCAATATGAATCTTGATAATGATGGGACTGGAGATGAGTCAACTTTAGTTAAAAGACGTCCCAATGATTCGGAGTTTTTAGATCTTGATGCAAAAATTGGTAAAAGTGGGATTGGAGAGGTCAAAACTTTACATAGCAATGAACCCACTATTTTGGATTTCAAGGAATTTAATTATGACAATTGTTTTTTAATAGATTGTATTTCCTTGTTTCAATCCGTGCTAAATTCTCCGCTTGCTTATAATCAAAATGAAGGTTTTACTAAACATATCGTTGATGCTTTAATGCAACCTTATGAAGAAAAGCTCGAATTGAAAGTTTCTATCCCTAGAAAACTATATGATGAGTGGGTGATACGTCTCCAACGTATCTATAATTTTTTTGTTGCTCCATGCTATATTATCTACTGTTTTGGACTATATTGGCCTTTATTTTACACTTTTATATTATTTTTGGGACTAACCTATTAACCGGAGGCCCAGCCCAGAATTGTTGTTTTTTGCCTATTTCAGTGTTTCGGATAAACAGAATATCAAACAGAGTCCAAACGGAATAAAATCTTCGGGAACGTGATTTTCTCACCGAACATGATCCAGGAGACTTGGACCCTACTCCAAGGGGTCAAAGAGGAGGCCACGAGGGTGGGGGTGCCCCCCCTAGGGCGCGCCCCCTGCCTCGTGGGCCCCTCGGTGCTCCACCAATGTACTCCTTCCTCCTATATATACCTATGTACCCCCAAACAATCAGAACAGGAGCCAAAAACCTAATTCCACCACCGCAACGTTCTGTATCCACGAGATCCCATCTTGGGGCCTGTTCCGGAGCTCCGCCGGAGGAAGGCCGTCATCACGGAGGGCTTCTACATCATCATAGCCTCTCCGATGAAGTGTGAGTAGTTTACCTCAGACCTTCGGGTCCATAGTTAGTAGCTAGATGGCTTCTTCTCTCTCTTTGCATCTCAATACAAAGTTCTCCCCCTCTCTTGTGGAGATCTATTCTATGTAATCTTCTTTTTGCGGTGTGTTTGTTGAGACCGATGAATTGTGGGTTTATGATCAAGTCTATCTATGAATAATATTTGAATCTTCTCTGAATTCTTTTATGTATGATTGGTTATCTTTGCAAGTCTCTTCGGATTATCCGTTTGGTTTGGCCAACTAGATTGGTAGTTCTTGCCATGGGAGAAGTGCTTAGCTTTGGGTTCGATCTTGCGGTGTCCTTACCCAGTGACAGAAGGGGCAGCAAGGCACGTATTGCATCGTTGCCATCGAGGAAAACAAGATGGGGTTTATTTCATATTTCATGAATTTATCTCTCTACATCATGTCATCTTGCTTAAGGCGTTACTCTGTTTTTAACATAATACTCTAGATGCATGCTGGATAGCAGTCGATGAGTGGAGTAATAGTAGTAGATGCAGAATCGTTTCGGTCTACTTGTCACGAACGTGATGCCTATATACATGATCATGCCTAGATATTCTCATAACTATGCTCAATTCTGTTAATTGCTCAACAGTAATTTGTTCACCCACCGTAGAATACTTATGCTCTTGAGAGAAGCCACTAGTGAAACCTATGGCCCCCGGGTCTATTATCATCATATCAATCTCCATCACTTTAATCTTGCTTTGCTTTTTACTTTGCTTTTACTTTTTACTTTGCACCTTTATACCAAAAATACCAAATATTATATCTATCATATCTCACTCTCGTAAGTGACCATGAAGGGATTGACAACCCCTAATCGCGTTGGTTGCGAGTAGCTATCGTTTTGTGCAGGTACGAGGGACTTGAGCGTGGCCTCCTACTGGATTGATACCTTGGTTCTCAAAAATTGAGGGAAATACTTACGCTACTCTGCTGCATCATCCATTCCTCTTCGGGGAAAACCAACGCAAGCTCAAGACGTAGCAAGAAGGATTTCTGGCGCCGTTGCCAGGGAGTCTACGCAAAAAGTCAACATACCAAGTACCAATCACAATCCCTATCTCTTGCATTACATTATTTGCCATTTTCCTCTCGTTTTCCTCTCCCCCCAATTCACCCTTTTTGTTTTATTCGCCCTCTCTCTCTCTCTATCCTCCCTCTCTATTTGCCTCTTTTTCCCGCTTGCCTTTTTGTTTGCTCGTGTGTTAGATTGCTTGTTTGTCGCGATGGCTCAAGATAATACTAAATTGTGTGACTTCATCAATACCAATAATAATGATTTCCTTAGCACTCCGATTGCTCCTCTTACCGATGCTGAATCTTGTGAAATTAATACTGCTTTGTTGAATCTTGTTATGAAAGATCAATTCACCGGCCTTCCTAGTGAAGATGCCGCTACTCATCTGAATAGCTTCGTTGATTTATGTGATATGGAAAAGAAAAAAGATGTCAATAATGATGTCTTTAAATTGAAGCTATTTCCTTTTTCGCTTAGAGATCGTGCTAAAGCTTGGTTTTTGTCTTTGCCTAAAAATAGTATTGATTCTTGGAACAAGTGCAAAGATGCTTTTATCTCTAAGTATCTTCCTCCCGCTAAGATCATCTCTCTTAGAAACGATATTATGAACTTTAAACAACTTGATCATGAACATGTTGCACAATCTTGGGAGAGAATGAAATTAATGATACGTAATTGCCCTACTCATGGTTTGAATTTGTGGATGATCATACAAAATTTTTATGCCGGATTGAATTTTGCTTCTAGAAATCTTTTAGATTCGGCCGCGGGAGGCACTTTTATGGAAATCACTTTAGGAGATGCTATTAAACTCCTAGATAATATTATGGTTAATTATTCTCAATGGCATACTGAAAGATCTTCTAATAAAAAGGTGCATGCGATAGAAGAAATCAGTGTGTTGAGTGGAAAGATGGATGAACTTATGAAATTATTTGCTACTAAGAGTGTTTCTTCTGATCCTAATGATATGTATTTGTCTACTTTGATTGAGAATAACAGTGAATCTATGGATGTGAATTTTGTTGGTAGGAATAATTTTGGTAACAATGCTTATAGAGGGAATTCTAATCCTAGGCCATATCCTAGTAATCCTTCTAATAATTATGGGAATCCCTACAACAACTCTTATGGAAATTATAATAAGATGCCCTCTGAATTTGAGAATAGTGTTAAAGAGTTTATGAATTCACAAAAGAATTTTAATGCTTTGCTTGAAGAAAAATTGCTTAAAGTTGATGATTTGGCTAGAAACGTTGATAGAATTTCTCTTGAGGTTGATTCTTTAAAGCTTATATCTATTCCTCCTAAGCATGATATCAATGAATCTCTCAAAGCCATGAGAATTTCCATTGATGAGTGCAAGGAAAGAACCGCTAGGATGCGTGCTTCCAAAGATGCCTTTATTAAAGCGTGTTCCTCCAATTCCTATGAAAATAAAGATGAAGATCTAAAAGTTATTGATGTGTCCCCTATTAAATCTTTGTTTTGCAATATGAATCTTGATGAAACTGAATACGATCTTTCTTTACCTAGAAGGTGTTCTAAAAATTCGGAGTATTTAGATCTTAATGATGAAATTGATGAAAGTGGGATTGAAAGAAATAAAAATCTAGATGTTGCTAAACCCACTATATTGGATTTCAAGGAATTTAATTATGAAAGTTTCTCTTTAATTGATTGTATTTCCTTGTTGCAATCCGTGCTAAATTCTCCACATGCTTATAGTCAAAATAAAGCCTTCACCGAACATATTGTTGATGCCTTGATGCAATCTTATGAAGAAAAACTTGAGTTGAAAGTTTCTATCCCTAGAAAACTCTATGATGAGTGGGAACCAACTATTAAAATTAAAATTAAAGATCATGAGTTTTATGCTTTGTGTGATTTGGGTGCTAGTGTCTCTACTATTCCCAAGACTTTGTGTGATTTGCTAGATTTCCGTAATTTTGATGATTGCTCTCTAAACTTGCATCTTGCGGATTCCACTATTAAGAAACCTATGGGAAGGATTAATGATGTTATTATTGTTGCAAATAGGAATTATGTGCCCGTAGATTTCATTGTTCTTGATATAGATTGCAATCCTTCTTGTCCTATTATTCTTGGTAGACCTTTCCTTAGAACGGTTGGTGCGATTATTGATATGAAGGAAGGGAATATTAGATTTCAATTTCCATTAAAAAAGGGCATGGAATACTTTCCAAGAAAGAAAATAAAATTGTCATATGAAACTATCATGAGAGCCACTTATGGATTGCCTACCAAAGATGGCAATACCTAGATCTATCCTCGCTTTTATGCCTAGCTAGGGGCGTTAAACGATAGCGCTTGTTGGGAGGCAACCCAATTTTATTTCTATTCCTTTATTTTTTTCTACTGTTTAGTAATAAATAAATTATTTATCCTCTGTTTTTGTTTTGTTCGATTAGTGTTTGTGCCAAGTAGAACCGTTGGGAAGACTTGGGGAAAGTCTTGTTGAACTTGCTGTAAAAAACAGAAACTTTAGCGCTCACGAGAACTGCTGTCATTTTTATTTAAAGAGTGATATTTAGTTAATTATTTTTGCAAATGATTAATAGATAAATTCCTCACGTCTAGCAATTTATTTTAGAATTTTTGGGGTTCCAGATCTTGCGCTAGCTACAGATTACTACAGACTGTTCTGTTTTTGACAGATTCTGTTTTTCGTGTGTTGTTTACTTATTTTGATGAATCTATGGCTAGTAAAATAGTTTATAATCCATAGAGAAGTTGGAATACAGTAGGTTTAATACCAATATAAATAAAGAATGAGTTCATTACAGTACCTTGAAGTGGTCTTTTGTTTTCTTTCGCTAACGGAGCTCACGAGTTTTCTATTTTGAGTTTTGTGTTGTGAAGTTTTCAAGTTTTGGGTGAATTCTTTTGATGGATCATGGAACAAGGAGTGGCAAGAGCCTAAGCTTGGGTATTCCCATGGAACCCCCAAGATAATCCAAGGACACCAAAAAGTCAAAGCTTGGGGATGCCCCGGAAGGCATCCCCTCTTTCGTCCACTTCCATCGGTAATTTACTTGGAGCTATATTTTTATTCACCAACATGATATGTGTTTTGCTTGGAGCGTCTTGTATTATTTGTGTCTTTGTGTCTTAGTATGCCACAATCATCCTTGCTTTACACACCTTTTGAGAGAGCCATACATGAATTAAAATTTGATATAATACTCTATGTGCTTCACTTATATCTTTTGAGCTAAGTAGTTTTGCTCTATGTGCTTCACTTATATCTTTTGAGCTAAGTAGTTTTGCTCGATGTGCTTCACTTATATCTTTTGAGCTAGATAATTTTTCTCTATGTGCTTCACTTATATCTTTTGAGCGTTATAATTTTGCTCTATGTACTTCACTTAGATCTTTTATAGCATGGTGGTGGATTTGTTTTAAAGAAACTATTGATCTCTCATGCTTCACTTAAATTATTTTGAGAGTCTCTTAATAGCATGGTAATTTGCTTAATAATAATATGATTGGTATTCAAGATTTGTGAAACTTTCTTTTGAGTGTGTTGAATACTAAGAAAAGATTGAAGCATGATAATTGTTTTGAGATATGGAGGTGATAATATTAAAGTCATGCTAGTTGAGTAGTTGTGAATTTAAAGAATACTTGTGTTAAAGTTTGTGATTCCCGTAGCATGCACGTATGGTGAACCGCTATGTGATGAAGTTGGAGCATGATTTATTTACTGATTGTCTTCCTTATGAGTGGCGGTCGGGGACGACCGATGGTCTTTTCCTACCAATCTATCCCCCTAGGAGCATGCGCGTAATACTTTGCTTTGATAACTTCTAGATTTTTGCAATAAGTATATGAGTTCTTTATGACTAATGTTGAGTCCATGGATTATACGCACTCTCACCCTTCCACCTTTGCTAGCCTCTCTAATACCGCACACCTTTCGCCGGTATCATACACCTACCATATACCTTCCTCAAAACAGCCACCATACCTACCTATTATGGCATTTCCATAGCCATTCTGAGATATATTGCCATGCAACTTTCCACCATCTAGTTCATCATGACACATTCATCATTGTCATATTGCTTAGCATGATCATGTAGTTGACATAGTATTTGTGGCAAAGCCACCATTCATAATTTATTCATACGTGTCACTTTGATTCATTGCATATCCCGGTACACCGCCGGAGGCATCCATATAGAGTCATACTTTGTTTTAGAATCGAGTTGTAATCATTGAGTTGTAAATAAATAAAAGTGTGATGATCATCATTCAATAGAGCATTGTCCCAAAAAAGAGAAAGGCCAAAGAAAAAAAGAAGGCCCAAAAAAAGAAAATAAATAAAAAGGGACAATGCTACTATCTTTTTTTCCACACTTGTGATTCAAAGTAGCACCATGATATAGCGAGTCTCATATATTGTGCTTCAAATTAGCACCATGTTCTTCATATAGAGAGTCTCATATGTTGTCACTTTCATATACTAGTGGGAATTTTACATTATAGAACTTGACTTGTATATTCCAATGATGGGCCTCCTCAAGTGCCCTAGGTCTTCGTGAGCAAGCAAGTTGGATGCACACCCACTAGTTTCTTTTGTTGAGCTTTCATACATTTATAGCTCTAGTGCATCCGTTGCATGGCAATCCCTACGCACTCACATTGATATCTATTGATGGGCATCTCCATAGCCCGTTGATACGCCTAGTTAATGTGAGACTATCTTCCCCTCCTTTTTTTCTTCTCCACAACCACCATTCTATTCCACCTATAGTGTTATATCCATGGCTCACGCTCATGTATTGCGTGAAGATTGAAAAAGTTTTGAAAAAGTTAGAGTTTGAAACAATTGCTTGGCTTGTCATCGGGGTTGTGCATGATTTAAATACTTTGTGTGGTGAAGATGGAGTATAGCCAGACTATATGATTTTGTAGGGATAACTTTCTTTGGCCATGTTATTTTGAGAAGACATAATTGCTTTGTTAGTATGCTTGAAGTATTATTATTTTTATGTCAATATAAAATTTTGTCTTGATTCTTTCTAATCTGAATATTCATACCACAATTAAGAAGATTTGCATTGAAATTATGCCAAGTAGCACTCCCGATCAAAAATTCTCTTTTTATCATTTACCTACTCGAGGACGAGCAGGAATTAAGCTTGGGGATGCCTGATACGTCTCCAACGTATCTATAATTTTTGATTGCTCCATGCTATATTATCTACTATTTTGGACTATATTGGGCTTTATTTTCCACTTTTATATTATTTTTGGGACTAACCTATTAACCGGAGGCCCAGCCCAGAATTGCTGTTTTTTTTGCCTATTTCAGTGTTTCGGATAAACAGAATGTCAAACGAAGTCCAAACGGAATAAAATCTTCGGGAACGTGATTTTCTCACCGAACGTGATCCAGGAGACTTCGACCCTACTCCAAGGGGTCAAAGAGGAAGCCACGAGGGTGGGGGCGCCCCCCCCCCCCCCCCCCGGCGCCCCCCCCCCCCCCCCGGGCCCCCCGGTGCTCCACCACTGTACTCCTTCCTCCTATATATACCTACATACCCCCAAACGATCAGAACAGGAGCCAAAAACCTAATTCCACCGCCGCAACGTTCTGTATCCACGAGATCCCATCTTGGGGCCTGTTCTGGAGCTCCGCCGGAGGAGGGCCGTCATCACGGAGGGCTTCTACATCATCATAGCCTCTCCGATGAAGTGTGAGTAGTTTACCTCAGACCTTTGGGTCCATAGTTAGTAGTTAGATGGCTTCTTCTCTCTTTGCATCTCAATACAAAGTTCTCCCCCTCTCTTGTGGAGATCTATTCGATGTAATCTTCTTTTTGCGGTGTGTTTGTTGAGACCGATGAATTCTGGGTTTATGATCAAGTCTATCTATGAATAATATTTGAATCTTCTATGAATTCTTTTATGTATGATTGGTTATCTTTGCAAGTCTCTTCGGATTATCCGTTTGGTTTGGCCAACTAGATTGGTAGTTCTTGCCATGGGAGAAGTGCTTAGCTTTGGGTTCGATCTTGCGGTGTCCTTACCCAGTGACAGAAGGGGCAGCAAGGCACGTATTGCATCGTTGCCATCGAGGAAAACAAGATGGGGTTTATTTCATATTGCATGAATTTATATCTCTACATCATGTCATGTTGCTTAAGGCGTTACTCTGTTTTTAACTTAATACTCTAGATGCATGCTGGATAGCGGTCGATGAGTGGAGTAATAGTAGTAGATGCAGAATCGTTTCGGTCTACTTGTCACGGACGTGATGCCTATATACATGATCATGCCTAGATATTCTCATAACTATGCTCAATTCTGTTAATTGCTCAACAGTAGTTTGTTCACCCACCATAGAATACTTATGCTCTTGAGAGAAGCCACTAGTGAAACCTATGGCCCCCGGGTCTATTATCATCATATCAATCTCCATCACTTTAATCTTGCTTTGCTTTTTTACTTTGCTATTACTTTTTACTTTGCACCTTTATACCAAAAATACCAAATATTATATCTATCAGATCTCACTCTCGTAAGTGACCGTGAAGGGATTGACAACCCCTAATCGCGTTGGTTGCGAGTAGCTATCGTTTTGTGCAGGTACGAGGGACTTGAGCGTGGCCTCCTACTGGATTGATACCTTGGTTCTCAAAAACTGAGGGAAATACTTACGCTACTCTGTTGCATCATCCCTTCCTCTTCGGGGAAAACCAACGCAAGGTCAAGATGTAGCAGTGGGAACCCACTATTAAAATTAAAATTAAAGATCATGAATGCTATGCTTTATGTGATTTGGGTGCTAGCGTTTCCACGATTCCGAAAACTTTGTGTGATGTGTTAGGTTTCCGTGAGTTTGATGATTGTTCTTTAAATTTGCACCTTGCGGATTCCACTATTAAAAAACCTATGGGAAGAATTAATGATGTTCTTATTGTTGCAAATAGGAATTATGTGCCCGTAGATTTCATAGTTCTTGATATAGATTGCAATCCTACATGTCCCATTATTCTTGGCAGACCTTTCCTTAGAACGATTGGTGCGATTATTGATATGAAAGAAGGAAATATTAGATTAAAATTTCCGTTAAGGGAAGGCATGGAACACTTTCCTAGAAAGAAAATTAAATTACCTTATGAATCTATTATGAGAGCCACTTATGGATTGCATAACAAAGATGATAATACATAGATCTATTCTTGCTTTTATGCCTAGCTAGGGGTGTTAAACGATAGCGCTTGTTGGGAGGCAACCCAATTTTATTTTTGTTCCTTGATTTTTGGTTCTGTTTAGTAATAAATCATTAATCTAGCCTATGTTTAGATGTGGTTTTATGCTTTTAATTAGTGTTTGTTCCAAGTAGAACCTTTGGGAAGACTTGGGGGAAGTTTTAGTAATCTTGCTGTAAAAACAAAAACTTTAGCGCTCACGAGATTTGCTGCCATTTTTTACTGGAGAGTGCGATTAGGTTGATTATTTTTGCATATGATTAATAGATAAATTCCTCACGTCCATCAATTTATTTTAGAATTTTTGGGATTATAGAAGTATTAGAAACCTACAGATTACTACAGGCTGTTCTGTTTTTGACAGATTCTGTTTTTCGTGTGTTGTTTGCTTATTTTGATGAATCTATGGCTAGTATCAGAGGTTATGAACCATAGAGAAGTTGGAATACAGTAGGTTTAACACCAAAATAAATAAAGAATTAGTTCATTACAGTACCTTAAGTGGTTATTTGTTTTCTTATACTAACGGAGCTCATGAGATTTTCTATTTAAGTTTTGTGTTGTGAAGTTTTCAAGTTTTGGGTAAAGATTTGATGGATTATGGAATAGGGAGTGGCAAGAGCCTAAGATTGGGGATGCCCAAAGCACCCCAAGGTAAAATTCAAGCACAACCAAAAGCCTAAGCTTGGGGATGCCCCGGAAGGCACCCCCTCTTTCGTCATCTTCTATCGGTAACTTTACTTGAGGCTATATTTTTATTCACCACGTGATATGTGTTTTGCTTTGAGCGTCTTGTATGATTTGAGTCTTTCCTTTTTAGTTTACCACAATCATATTTTCTGTACACACCTTTTGGGAGAGACACACATGAATTGGAATTTATTAGAATACTCTATGTGCTTCACTTATATCTTTTGAGCCAGATAATTTTGCTGTAGTGCTTCACTTATATATTTTAGAGCACGGTGGTGGTTTTATTTTATAGAAATTATTGATCTCTCATGATTCAATTATATTATTTTGAGAGTCCTTTAGAACATCATGGTAATTTGCCTTGGTTATGAGATTAGTCCTAATATGATAGGCATCCAAGATAGGTATAATAAAAACTACCATAGAAAGTGCATTGAATACTATGAGAAGTTGGATACTTGATAATTGTTTTGAGATATAAAGGTGGTGATATTAGAATGTGCCAGTTGAGTAGTTATGAATTTGAGAAATACTTGTGATGAAGTTTGCAAGTCCCATAGCATGCACGTATGGTAATCGTTGTGTAACAAATTTGAAACATGAGGTGTTCTTAGATTGTCTTCCTTATGAGTGGCGGTCGGGGACGAGCGATGGTCTTTTCCTACCAATCTATCCCCCTAGGAGCATGCGCGTAGTGCTTGGTTTTTGATGACTTGTAGATTTTTGCAATAAGTATATGAGTTCTTTATGACTAATGTTGAGTCCATGGATTATACGCACTCTCACCTTCCATCATTGCTAGCCTCTTCGGTATCGTGCATTGCCCTTTATCACCTTGATAGTTGGTGCAAACTTCGCCGGTGCATCCAAACCATGTGATATGATACGCTCTGTCACACATAAACCTCCTTATATCTTCCTCAAAACAGCCACCATACCTACCTATTATGGCATTTCCATAGCCATTCCGAGATATATTGTCATGCAACTTTCCACCGCCTCATTTATGACACGCTTCATCATTGTCATATTGCTTTGCATGATCATGTAGTTGACATCGTATTTGTGGCAAAGCCACCATGGATAATTTATCATACATGTCACTCTTGATTCACTGCTTTCCTGGTACACCACCGGAAGCATTCATATAGAGTCATATTTTGTTCTAGTATCGAGTTGTAATCATTGAGTTGTAAATAAATAGAGTGTGATGATCATCATTATAGAGCATTGTCCCAAATAAAAAAAAGGAGAAAGGCCAAATAAAAAAAGGAAGGCCCAAAAAAAGAGAAAAGAAATAAAAAGGGACAATGCTACTATCCTCTTTTTCCACACTTGTGCTTCAAAGTAGCACCATGATCTTTATGATAGAGAGTCTCTTGTTTTGTAACTTTCATATACTAGTGGGAATTTATCATTATAGAACTTGGCTTGTATATTCCAACAATGGGCTTCCTCAAATGCCCTAGGTCTTCGTGAGCAAGCAAGTTGGATGCACACCCACTGACTTTCTTTTGTTGAGCTTATATACATTTATAGCTCTAGTGCATCCGTTGCATGGCAATCCCTACTCCTTGCATTGACATCAATTGATGGGCATCTCTCTAGCCCATTGATTAGCCACGTCGATGTGAGACTTTCTCCTTTTTTGTCTTCTCGACATAACCCCCTATCATTATTCTATTCCACCCATAGTGCTATATCCATGGCTCACGCTCATGTATTGCGTGAAAGTTGAAAAAAGTTTGAGATTACTAAAGTATGAAACAATTGCTTGGCTTGTCATCGGGGTTGTGCAAGATAAGAGCATTCTTGTGTGATGAAAATGGAGCATGACCAAACTATATGATTTTGTAGGGATGAACTTTCTTTTGCCATGTTAGTTTGAGAAGACATGATTGCTTAGTTAGTATGCTTGAAGTATTATTGTTTTTATGTCAATATTAAACTTTTGTCTTGAATCTTTCGGATCTGAACATTCATGCCACAATAAAGAAAATTACATTGAGAATTATGCTAGGCAGCATTCCACATCAAAAATTCTGTTTTTTATCATTTACCTACTCGAGGACGAGCAGGAATTAAGCTTGGGGATGCTTGATACGTCTCCAACGTATCTATAATTTTTTATTGTTCCATGCTATTACATTATATGTTTTGGATGTTAATGGGCTTATTTATACACTTGTATATTATTTTTGGGACTAACCTACTAACCCAAGGCCTAGTGCAAATTGCTAAAAAAAATTTGCCTATTTCGGTGTTTCGCAGAAAAGGAATATCAAACGGAATCCAAACAGAATGAAACCTTCGGGAGAGTTATTTTTGGAACAAACATGATCTAGGGGACTTAGAGTGGACGTCAAGCAACAAACGAGGATTCCACGAGGCAGGGGGCGCGCCTACCCCCTTGGGCGCGCCCTCCACCCTCGGGGGCCCCTCGTGGCTCCACCGACCTACTTCTTCCTCCTATATATATCCATATACCCCGAAAACATCCAGGAGCACCACGAAACCCTATTTCCACCGCCGCAACCTTCTGTACCCAAGAGATCCCATCTTGGGGCCTTTTCCGGAGCTCCGCCGGAGGGGGCATCGATCACGGAGGGCTTCTACATCAACACCATAGCCTCTCCGATGATGTGTGAGTAGTTGACCTCAGACCTTCGGGTCCATAGTTATTAGCTAGATGGCTTCTTCTCTCTCTTTGGATCTCAATACAATGTTCTCCTCCATCTTCTTGGAGATCTATTTGATGTAACTCTTTTTGAGGTGTGTTTGTCAAGATCCGATGAATTGTGGGTTTAAGATCAAGTTTACCTACGAACAATATTTGATTCTTCTCTGAAATCTTTTATGTATGATTGGTTCTCTTTGCAAGTCTCTTCGAATTATCAGTTTGGTTTGGCCTACTAGATTGATCTTTCTTGCAATGGGAGAAGTGCTTAGCTTTGGATTCAATCTTGCGGTGTCCTTTCCCAGTGACAGCAGGGGCAGCAAGGCACGTATTGTATTGTTGCCATCGAGGATAAAGAGATGGGGTTTGTATCATATTGCTTGAGTTTATCCCTCTACATCATGTCATCTTGCCTAATGCATTACTCTGTTCTTATGAACGTAATACTCTAGATGCATGCTGGATAGCGGTCGATGTGTGGAGTAATAGCAGTAGATGCAGAATCGTTTCGGTCTACTTGTCGCGGACGTGATGCCTATATACATGATCATGCCTAGATATTCTCATAATTATGCACTTTTCTATCAATTGCTTGACAGTAATTTGTGCACCTACCGTAATACTTATGCTATCTTGAGAGAAGCCACTAGGGAAACCTATGGCCCCCGGGTCTATCTTTTATCATATAAGTTTCCAATCTATTTTATTTGGAAATCTTTATTTTCCAATCTATATCATAAAAATACCAAAAATATTTATCTTATTATTATTATCTCTATCAAATCTCACTCTCATAAGTGACCATGAAGGGATTGACAACCCCTTTATCGCGTTGGTTGTGAGGTTCTTATTTGTTTGTGTAGGTACGAGGGAACTGCGTGTAGTCTCCTACTGATTGATTCCTTGTTTCTCAAAAACTGAGGGAAATACTTACACTACTTTGCTACATCACACTTTCCTCTTCAAGGGAAAACCAACGCAGTGCTCAAGAGGTAGCAGCCGTCACCGGTCCCCAGATATGCTCGCTGCCGCGCCCCTACGTCTGTTCAAGGACTTCCCCGTCCTTCCTCGGACCCGGCAGGCGACGAGGTCCTACCTTCGGGTCCGGCAGTGGCGATGGGGGATGTGGGTCGCCGAGATTACTAATCGGGAGTCCCACACCTGTCGGTGCCTCGGTAGATTCCACACGGTCGAGCTCATGGCCATGGAGTACGACCGGTGGCAGGTCCGCTACCACGGCACGGCGGCTAGGCTCAATTTCCCCTTCGGCGCACGTCCGGTCGACCTCGGTCCGCCAGAGCCAGGGGTGGTGAGCTCGGCTATGGCGCGGGAGGACCGCGAGGCATGGTGATACGTCCATTTTGCATCATGTTTTCTTACTATTATTTATAATATTTTTATCCATAATAATGCTTTTTGGAGTAATTCTAATGCCTTTTCTCTCATAATTTGCAAGGAACACACCAAGAGGGAGAATTCTGGCAGCTGGAAATCTGGACCTAGAAAAGCTACGTCAGGCCACCTATTCTCCACTACTCCAAATGGGCTGAAACTTTACGGTGGAATATTTAAGAAATATTGGAGTCAATAAACACCAGAGGGGGACCACCAGGTGGGCACAACCCACCTAGGCGCGCCAGGCCCCCCTGGCGCACCCTAGTGGGTTGTGGCCTCCTCGGCCCACCTCAAGTGCCCATCTTCTGGTATATATGTGGTTTTGACCTAGAAAAAATATAGGAGGACTTTCAGGACGAAGCGCCACCGCCTCGAGGCGGAACTTGGGCAGGAGCACTTTGCCCTCCGGCGGAGCGATTCTGCCGAGGGAACTTCCCTCCCGGAGGGGGAAATCATCGTCATCATCATCACCAACAACTATCCCATCTTGGGGAGGGAAATCTCCATCAACATCTTCACTGGCACCATCTCATCTCAAACCCTAGTTCATCTCTTGTATGCAATCTTGTTACCGAAACTATAGATTGTTGTTGGGGGGGTGACTAGTAGTGTTGATTACATCTAGTAGTTGATTACTATATGGTTTATTTGGTGGAAGATTATATGTTCATATCCATTATGCATATTAATACCCCTCTGATCATGAGCATGTTTATTATTTGTGAGTAGTTACTTTTGTTCTTGAGGTCACGGGATAAATCATGTTGCAAGTAATCATGTGAATTTGATATGTGTTTGATATTTTGATAGTATGTATGTTGTGATTCCCTTAGTGGTGTCATGTGAACATCGACTACATGACACTTCACCATATTTGGGCCTAAGGGAATGCATTGTTGTCGGTGGGAAACGACACCTATGGGGTCACTGGGATCCCTTCAACGGTTGGCGGGCGCGGGGTTGTGCAAAGAGCGGGTCTGGCGGTCAGCACGTAAATTGTTTATCCTGGTTTGGGCCACGGAGATGCATAAAACCCTAGTCCTGCTTTGGTGTATATTTGAGTGTTCTTGTGTTTTTGAACTAGCTGCGATGTCTCTCTAGTCCAAAAGATCTGAATCCCTCTCCAGTACGCCTCGGTCCTCCTTTTATAGATGAAAGGGGTCGCCACAGTGGCACAGAGGAGGTGGAAAGGTGTACAGTGGCTGAGTCTATCCTCTGGCATCGTCGGACAAACGCATTTAATGCGCTGCCGACGTGCCCCTCTTGCTTTATCGGGGACGGCAAGGAAGCTCGTCCCAGCTGTCGCCGCCTCGCCTGGCTCCGACGCGCGTCCGAGCTGACGAGGCGTTGTAGCGCCACGTTGGCCGGTTGCTAGGCTGGCGCGGTGGTGGAGCCTTCATGAAGATCTTCATGCCACCACGCAGGTGCTTGCTGAGTTGGTGTAGAGGCCGCGTGCTGCCACGCAGATGCCTGCCTAGCTGGTCGAGCTAGTAACTGCACGGGAGCGGCGGTGGAGTCTTGGCAAGCGCAGGCCTGGCTGCGGCCCCGCAGGTGTCCTCGGCAAGGGTCTTGCCGAGGGCCCGACAAGGGTCCCGCTGCGGCACCGCGGTCGTCCCCGGCAAGGATCTTGCCGGGGGTCTCGTGGATTTCCTTGGGAAGGATCTCGCCAAGGATCGTCATCTTCTGATTCTCATCTGATCTTGTGTATTTATGATCTCTACAAAGATCTGCATGCCACCATGGAGGTTCCTCCCGGGCCTTGGTTCCGATGTGGTTGATGGTGTCGGGAACCCTTGGGCTCAAGGGTGGCACGCTCTGCGGGCGTCAGGCAAGTTGCCCCGGCAAGGATCTTGCCGGGGCCGTGGAAACCACCCCATCAAGAGTCTTGTCGGGGGAGTCCACCTCGCCCCCTTGCTCTCTTTGCGCCCCTGGTCTTGGCGTTGCTCTAGCTGTCTTGTGCTCTGGCATCCCTCCTCTGCCCTGCTTAGTGCGGCCGTGGGCGTGGCTCTGACTGCCCGCGCACAAGTAAAGGGGTGCAAAAGGAGAGCCCATACTTTTGTACACCGACGGGAGCCCCTGGGCCTAGGCCACATATAAGCGCGACGCGTTGTTGGGCTAGGCCCAGAACGGTGCGCGGGCAGGTGGGGCTGATTTTTACCGCAGTAACTTTCCGTCCGTTGTGCTTCCCCACGACCCGCGTTGAACGCGCGACGTGGGGGGGTCATGCATGACGTGGGGATCATGCGTGGGGAGGTTTCCGCACGCATGCATCACATCGTGGTAAAGAGGTAGCTCGCACCTTCCCCATAAAAAAGTGGAAAACGCAGAGGCGCGACTCATTTACTGAGTGGAGTCGGGTCATGGTCTTCAAGGCGTCCGTGCCCCACGATCACGGGGCGGAGAACGATCGCCTCACCCGTCCCCTCGATTTCCGCTCGCTCGCCATGTGTCCCCCATGCTCTGAAGATGGTAGGCGGCGGGTGCGGGCTTTGAATGACGGGGTGGGGAAACAGGCCGCTGCAGACTAGAGCAGCGGATCGGCCTCGATTCTCTACGCCCCCACATGGTCGGATTGGCTGAGTGGGGTGACCGAGCCCCGACCCCGCCCCTTTATAAGAAGGGGCAGGGGGATGGCACCCCACAATATTGCATCATCTCTTTCCTTCCACCTCGGCTCCGCTCTTTCATCTGCCATGGCGACAGGAGGCGCCGGCCCTTTGACGGTGGCGGCAAGGGTCTCTGCTCGACAGCGCGTCCCTCCTTCCCAAGAGCCCACGGCGGTGGAGCCGGTCATGAGAGGAAGGGGAGGGGCGAGGCCGAGGCCGGCGTGGCGCTCGGGGAAGAGGGGGACGGGGCGGCGCACCGGCCTTGCCTCCGTGAGCTGTCGATGTCAAAACCGGCGGATCTCCTTAGTCTAGGACTCCCTCAGTAGCCCCTGAACCTGGCTTCAATGACGAGGAGTCCGGCGCGCAGATTTTGTCTTCGGCATTGCAAGGCGGGTTCCTTCCTTCCGAACTCCAGAATAGTCTTTGGATGAAATAAGTATATCTGGACCTGTGTATATATTTGCGGAGAATACAATGCCCCATGAGCCCAACTTGTTGATAACTATTCATGACATCGTATCACGCCTGCCTGGTTTGCTATTTCCAACCGTTTGCTAGCGAGCCGCCCCACGTCTTGGGGCGCGGTTTTATTGGCACGTCTTGTCAAGGCAGAGATCGTGTTCCCTTATTTACGGGATTTTCATCAATGCTGCATAGGTAACTCAACCGTCCCCTGGGTACAACTCCTTGGTGATAGGTAAGTTTAGAGACCCAGGGGAGACGCCCAATATTCGATGCCTTTATATAGAGACTTAGTCTCGTCTTCTTCCATTGCGCTAGCTCCTTCCTCAACCCCAGCCACCCCAAGTTCCAACCCTCAGGTTCCAATCGCCACCAGCCCTAGTCATGTCCGGATCCAACCGTCAGGGCCGGTGGGTGGCTTCTTCTATCATAGAGGAGGATATTGCGAAGCTCCGCGTAGCGAGGTATCTGACCCCGGAAATCTTTCATCGGCTTCTGGCACAAGGGAAAGTCATACTAACCCCCAGATCTGGCGAGAGGGTAGTATTTGTATCCCACTTCCTTCACGGGCTAGGGTTCGCGCTTAACCCCTTCGTCCGGGGGCTCATGTTCTACTATGGGTTACATTTTCATGATCTAGCCCCGGACTCCGTTCTCATCATTTCGACATTTATCGTCACGTGTGAGGCCTTACTCCGGACTCCTCCGCACTTTGGTGTGAGGCTGCAGGTGGCAGAGGAGGAGCAGGCGGAGTGCGGCAGCGTCATAATAGGAAAGTTGGCCGGCGCGGTTTGGCCCGAAGGATCTTTCGCCAAATCTCCCGGCCTATGGTAGCAGGGGTGGTTTTATATCAACGAGCCGCGGGTCTCCAAGTGGGCGGCTACACCCGCGTTCCGACCCGGCCCTCCAATTCAGCTCGCTTCATGGATCAATAAGGGATTGGACTGGGGATCCATCAATGAAGTGCAGACTCTGCAAAGTCGCATCCGAAGCCTTCCCGAGAAGGGCATCGATCTTATGAACGTCATTCAAGTAATGCTGGTCCGTCAGATCTTGCCATGTCAGCAGCGGACTCTCCGTATGTGGGTGTTTAACCCAGAAGGGCGGCGAACCCTACAGCACTTCTTCGGCACTACGCATGACGGAATGTGGAAATAGTATTTTGGGGAACAAGGGCAATGGCCCGACACCACCGAAGACGTTGGCCTTGATTGCAATCATCTAGATACTTCGGTAAGTACTCGATATCCGAGCACCTTCCATTTGAGCATCTTTTAACAAGATATTGAACAACCCGTCCCTGTTCAGGACTGGATAAAGAAAGCGGTGCTAATCTGGTGTCCGGCGCCTCTTCCCGAAGACCCTGCGACCGCCCTGCTGACGAGAATGTTGATTCCAACACCGTACCAGGTGGCTGCATTTAGGGAAACCAAAATCCTTTTGCCCAAGGGCAAGGGTGCAGAGGGAGTCCTCCATGGCAAGAAGAGGGCTGCTTCCGAAGATCAGGAGGGGAAGCCTTCCAAGAGAGGCAAAACACCATCGTCGAGTAGCTTGGGCCGGGTGAGTGAGGCTGCCGTAGAGCTTGATGACGAGGACGAACCTCGAGGCAAACCGTAAGTGAGGCTGGGGCACTTTAAACGCACCTCGTTCTTTTCCCACTAGTGAAGTGATCATATGTTCATCCACGCAGGTTAACGCCTGGTGTTTCTCAATCGTCGTCCTCCTCAGGAGATCTTCTTCCAGAGATGATGGAGAGTGACATGCCTTCTCCGGCCTCAACGCCCAACAGAGGAGATGATACCGAGGTATCATCCCGAAGGGCTCCTCTCGCACACCAAGTAGTACAAGATATGAAGAAAGCGTTACTCGAAGGTGGTGCCTCCGTCACCCGGGGTTCTGGGATCGAGACTGGCGTCCCTGAACCGTCCAGTTTACAAGCGGAGACGGCTCTGGAGGCAAGCAAGCGGGTTCCTTCACAGGAATGCCGTCTCCGACGACAGTTTCCGAGGACCCAGGAGCGCCGGAAATGCTGACGGACATGCTACAACGAGCGTCCATTTCAGAAGAGCACTGCTCCTTGATGGTTACGGTGGTCAAAAGGGTTCTATCCGTGAAGAGTGGATTGAACGAGGCCTTCACGAGCCTTCTAAGAGGTTTTGAGGTTTGTGATGTAGTTTTGTCAATTGAATTTTATTGACAGAATGCACCTGTTGTATATGCAGTAGCCCCTGAGACTCGGATTGCCTTTCGAAGGAAGCGATCGGAGGATCAAAGAGATATGCTCAGGTATTGACCTTGATGTAATTTGAAATACATGTTGTCTCCCCTCCTGTGGCTTCCCGACATACGGAAGTGGCAGAACTGCAGCTAAAGCTGGATATTGCGGGGGTGACATTGCACTAATCAATAGGCGTCTTGACGACTCGCAAGGTATATATTTGAGCATTCCTTACACCAGTGTGCTTGACACTGAAAAGAGCTTTATATGAAATGTGCATGAAATGCAGATAGTGCTGCCACCATAGAGGCTCTTCAGGCGGAGCTAGTCCGGGCCAAGGAGCGGGCCTTGTTTAGTGGTGCTGCTGCTGAAAGGGTATCAGATGAACTGAAGGCCGAATAAGCTATGCGATGCCAGGGCAGGGAGAAGATATCCACGATGACACTTGCTTTGGAGAATGCTTCTGGCCGCTGCGAATTTCTTGAGAAGGAGAATAAAGCTTTAACGGCTGAACTGGACAAGGCCAGTCAGGAGGCGAGAGAAGCGCGATCAGAGTCCAGAGCACTCCGTGAGGAGGTTCGGCAGGCGAAGGAGATAGTGGCTGGAAAGCCTTTTCTGCTGCAGACTAAGTTCGGTGACCCGGACTATGCTCAGCTGAACAAAGTGTGGAGTTCTCCGGACGAGTATTTGGACTTGTCGAAGAGTTCTTCCGATGCAGCGCGGTATTACCAAGCACGAGCTGGATATGCAATGGAGAGGCTTTTTTGGTCACAGTTTGGCGCGTCAAAGCGCCCGCTGCTGCTCAATTAACAGATGTCCCAATGGGCCGAACTTCATAGGGTATCTGGCGCTGCCATGAAGGATGTCATAGTCCGGCTATGGCCGACCGATCCTGCGCCGAATAGCTATTTCGGTTTGGTGTAGAAGCTTGTCGATGCAGTGCCGTGAATCGATGTTGCGAAGCGATCGGCGTGCATTGAAGGTGCACGGATGGCCCTTTCCCGAGTCAATACATTCTGGGGGAAGATGAAGGCCATCGATGTCGCGACAAAGGGTCCGCCCAAAGGCGAGGACCATCCGAAACCAGAGCATTATTTTGAAGACGTCCTGGAGGCGGCCCGCTTGATTGAGGTTCAATGCTCGAAAGACATAATTTTCGAGTGAGGTGTATAATGATTGTAAAAGACAATTTTATAGTTAATCTATTTATGTTTTGCTCGAAAAGCTTGAATTCCTCCTATGCGGCCGTTTTAATATAATCTGAAAGTTTTCCAGTCGTCGGCTTCAGCCCCCTCATAGGAAGTACGGGGGTGCTCGGAAAAGCATTTAATCACTCTTTAACCAACGTCTTGGTCCGTGAAGGACGTGATAATGCGGCGAACCAGGCAATCGGACTATAAGGCGTTAACACTTTCACTTAGCCGTAGGAGTTTTATGGTGGGGTTACGACATAGCCCCTGGTATGTATGCGGCGTGTCGTGCCTGACATATCTGGTCTAAAAAAGATCCCTCGTGTTTCACGGAGAATCGCCAAGGATTCCAATAAATCATCAAGTGGTTGACCAGCTCTCGCCGCATCATCACAGTCAGTTTTCAGCTTTCTCTACTGAGGTGCTCATCCAGTTTAGGCCAGGGCACAATCGCAGTAGTTCTCCCTTTACTACCCTAGCTGATAGAGCAGAACGTAGGGTAGCAAGCACAGGAGCCGGGCAACCCAACTATTGACCCAAGACAATGATTCGGAGCTGATGCATATAAGGCCAAACTTGCGACGCCAAAGTACACTTTAGAGATGTTCGGACTTTTACTAGCAACTCATCCGTTCCCATGCCGAGCCCCTGGCAGGGTGTGCCGAGGTGCATCTGCAAGTCATCGTTGAGGTCGTACTTTATTGTTGAAAGAGTATGAGAGATCGGTTCCGGTGAGTCTTACTGAGAATGGAGCGATGTGCCAATGATAATTTTGTGTGTGTGTATAAAGAGAAAGCACGGACCCGGCTATTTGACATGCTCGTGGTCAGGATCAGAGGAAAAAGGGCATATACAGGCTCGGAATAAAGAGTGCGGTCTACAAAAAGTAATTTTGGACCTCATGTCGCACGTCTGCGTCGCCCATCCTCAGGGAGGGGGATCCTTAACGGAAGTAACCCCTTAGGTGAGTGTATGGATCCGAACTCCGATAGAGTCCGCTGTAGATGTTGTCCAGTTGGTCACCTGTTCTTTAAGGATGAAACAGAAAAAAAAATGAGAAAAACATATAAAAAACATTACGGGAATCCTTGTAGGGTTGTCCGTATTGTGCTTCCGCCGATGCCCATGGTATCTTGAGTGCGTAGTGATGTGCGCGTGGTGCAAATTTCGCCAGTACAGTAGGTGGGTGGCGGAAGCCGAACTGCTATTTGCGTTCCTGGAGTGGTCGAACGTCGGAGGGGAACTTTTTCTGGCCCCTGGTGTTCTACTAGCGAGCCGATCCGTCGTCTTTGTCACCCGGTGGCCTCCTCCCGTTGTGATCAACATTAAGCTTGCCTGCCTGCTTGAAGACCCAACATTTATGGTTGGTATGATTAGCTGGCCTATCAGGGTGACCGTGAATCTGACATATGTTCCCTGGAAGTTGTCTCGAAAGGCGTCTTCCAAATCTTCCCAGTTGCCAATAGAATTTTCTGGCAAACTATTTACCAGTACCGAGCTGGCCCTTTAAGCTTGCGAGGTAGGTATTTAATGGCGTGGAGGTCGTCTCCGCGGGCCATGTGAATATGGAGGAGGTAATCCTTGATCCATACCGCCGGGTTTGTTGTCCCATCGTATGATTCGATGTTAATGGGTTTAAACCCGTCTAGAAATTCGTGTTCCATTACTTCGTCCGTGAAGCAGAGGGGTCTGCGGCTCCTCTATGTTGGGCCACACTATGAAGCACCTCCGGCGGGCTCCGTTTACGGTGCTCGGACCGGGCGTGGTCAGCTCTGTAGTGTCTGAATAGGCGACCATCATCATCGGTCGGGGTATATCTTCATGATCTGTACATCGATCTTGTGCGTCCTGCTCTACCCTCCGTGTCTTGTTTGATATTGCGAGTGTTCCCCCGAGCTGTTTTGTTTTGACAGCCGGATGGGTTGGTATGGTCCTCTGCTTGGGCTACTTCTTTGTCTGGACCGAACTATGGTCGGCCCGCCGCATTGTTCGATGGTGGTATGGGCTCCATCGCCCTGCCATCGTATTGAGGGGGCCACCTACTCTTGGGGTGGCTTTTGTCTGGGCTGCTAAGGCCGTATTCTTTGGCGGCCAAGACCTCGGTCCATCTATCATTGAGCAAGTCTTCGCTTGCTTGAAGCTGCAGCTGCTTCTTCCTTAAGCTCCTTGCAGTGGCTATAAGCCGGCGTTTAAAGCGCTCATGCTCGAGAGGTTCCTTTGGCATGGTAAAATCCTCGTTGCCGAGGATCTCCTCCTCCTCGGAGAGAGGGAGATAATTTCTATCCTCCAAGTCCCCACATGTGGCCTGTTCGTCAGGGATGTCTTGCCCGCCTTCCTGTTCCTCCTGCTCGGATTCTACCTCAAGAGGGTCTTCGTTGTCCAGAGTATCGTCTTCTATGGTGCTGGCAGTGTTTTCTCTTGGGCAATGAGGCCTAGAGCGCCGGTGTCCGGGCTGTGTACCAGGCAGTTTATCCTCGACCGGATCCTCCTTCTCATTGTCGAGAGCGTCGTAAGGTGTGTCTATCATACACACATCATACCAGGAAGTTCTTATCACGTGTCTAGCGGGTAGTAGGCTCTGGCCTTGCCCCTCATCGTCGTCCACACCGTCGATGTCTTCGGAGCGGGGGTCGGGTGTGTTGGTTACATCTTTAACAGTGGCTATGAAGTGGGTGGCAGGTGGGAAGCAAAATTCTCCGTTGTCCGCCGTAAGTTCGAACTGAACATAGTTCGGAGACGGGTCGTCCGCCAGGGATAGGTTTTTTAGCGGGTTTAGTATGTCGCCCATGGGCGAGTGTTGGAAGACATTTGCGGCGCTGAACTTGAAGATCGATAACCGATCGAGTCCCGTGTACGCGGGCTCGCAGGGTTCGGAGCTCGACATCAGAGGCGAGTCCGGGGTTCCGTAGATGCAGATACCGTATGAAGTGGAATCTGCGTGTGGCTCCAGCACCGCGGAATCGGTAGTCCCCATGGTGGGGTTGAGCTTCCCATCTTCGGACGACTTGAACTGCTCTGGATTTGAGGCCGGAGCTGCTACGGTAGCTATCTCCTGGATGTGACCTGATGACAGGTTTAAGCCATGTTCATCGGGGCGATGGGGAGCGGTTGCCGCAGTCTCGAATTTGTCGAAGATCAAGTCCCCACGGATGTCCGCAACGTAATTCAAGCTCCCAAATCTGACCTGATGGCCAGGGGCGTAGCTGTCAATCTGCTCCAGATGGCCAAGCGAGTTGGCCCGCAGTACGAAGCCGCCGAATACGAACATCTGTCCGGGGAGGAAGGTTTCTCCCAGGACAACATCATTACTGATGATCGAAGGGGCCATCAAGCCCTTTGCTGATGGCATAGTGGAACTCTCAATGAAAGCACCAATGTCGGTGTCAAAACCGGCAGATCTCGGGTAGGGGGTCCCGAACTGTGCGTCTAGGATCGATGGTAACAGGAGACGGGCGACACGATGTTTATCCAGGTTCGGGCCCTCTCTATGGAGGTAATACCCTACGTCCTGCTTGACTGATATTGATGAATATGAGTGTTACAAGAGTTGATCTACCACGAGATCGTAATGGCTAAACCCTAGAAGCCTAGCCTATGTGGGTATGGTAATGAGTATGTGTGTGTGTCCTTTCCAGACTATCCCCTTCGGTTTATATAGACACCGAGGGGATCTAGGGTTTACATGGAGTCGGTTACATAAGAAGGAATCTTCGGTCGCCAAGCTTGCCTTCCATGCCAAGTAGAGTCCAATCCAGACACAAGTACGCCTTCGGTCTTCGTTTCTTCACAGCCCATCAGGCCGACCCATGGATAACAGGCCGGACGCCCGAGGACCCCTTAGTCCAGGACTCCCTCACCAGCGATGCCTCCCCCAATGGAGGGCCGCGTCGGGGACCAGCCTCGTGAGTTCTTCATCAGGCTACGTCGGCCACCGCGTCGTCGCCTTCGTCTTCCTGCGCCATTCGCTCGGGAGATGGAGCTCGATCCGCCCCAGACCCTGAGGTTGCATATGAGGGGCTGCGGGAACAACGGCACGCGGGTCGACGTTCACTTTCCCGCCCCTCACGTCTTGTATCTTCGCTGCGGATGGAAGACTTTTGGTCGTATCCACAACCTGACGGCGGGGCTCGTTCTCTATTTCAAATTTACGGAGAACGACCTGCTTCCCGTCAAGGTCTTCGGAGACTCTGGAACTCGCCTGAAGTGCTGCGTGGAGAGCTCCTCCGATGATGAAGACTCCTCCTCAAGCGGGAGTGATGGGGAGGACAGTGACAGCGACAGCGACGACGAGGACGTCGAGCGAGGGCACGTCAACCTCGTCTCTGACTGACCGCATCGCCCCTTCCTCCGCCGTGCGCTCCGCCGAGGGCCTTCCTCGTCAAGCTCTCCATCGACGCGTTCCCCATCTCCTCCTTTTTGCTTTCACCTGCCGTACCTGGGAGGAAAAGGGCAAGAACGGGGATCACGGGGCACTTATCTTTTCTAGTTTGTAAGTCTGCATGCACTCGTTAAATTTCAAAATTTGTAATCCCCTTGCTCTTGTACCCATTCCGTATGAATTGTACTTGTCCGCAACGTATGAATGAAAAGAAGGGTGTTTGCCGGGTTTTGCTTGCGCATGGGTGAGGGCCACACCGAGGAACACATCCTCGTTATCTTAAGATAAACATTGTATCCCGGCAACAGGCCTTGCCGTCCTCCTGCTCTATGGCTCGGCTACACTCATGCCCTTGGCGGAGGTAGGGGCTGAGTAGGATTAGGCCCTTCGCTCTCCCTCTTTCCATCGCACTACAACCAAGTTCTGGCCCAAAGTAAGTTTTTCGGACACGGGACAGAGGGAGCAAGATGGTACGAGAGCGAGCGAAGCCTTATACGTTCAAGGTTCATACGAGGGCACAGAGTGGGGGAGAAAGACTTATCTGATGTCGCAGCTGTCGATGTCAAAACCGGCAGATCTCGGGGTAGGGGGTCTCGGGCTGTGGATTTAGGATCAATGGTAATAGGGACGATGAACATGGTGTTTTTACCCAGGTTCGAGCCCTCTCTATGGAGGTAAAACCCTACGTCCTGCTCTTGTTTATATCAATGGAGTATCAAGTACAGAGTTGATCTACCTCGAGATCATATATTATGGTCTAAACCCTAGAGGTATGATGAGTAATGTCATAATGATCTAGCCTATCTATCAACTAGCCTTGCCTTGGTTTATATACTCCCTCCTTCCATCTATATAGAGCCTAATGCATTTTTCAAGACCACTTTTGACTATTGACAAAATTAATAGTACATGACATGCATAATGTGAAAATTATATCATTGAAAGCTCCTTTCGCATACGAGTTTAATGGTATGCTTGTGTGAGTTGCATGTCATAAATTATTGCTCTAACATTTGGTCAAAGTTAGCCTTGAAAAACGCATTAGGCCTTATATAAATGGAAGGAGGGAGTAATGCACCAGAGGCCTAGGATAACAAGAGTCCTAGTCAAATACGCCTGTGGGGAGGAGTCCTTGTCTTGATCACCAAGTCTTGTGGAATCTTCCTAGTGTATACATCGGTTGTCCGAACTGGCCCATGAGTATACGGCCATGGGGGACCTCGGCCCAATCTAACTGATCGGGAGACGACGTGGTGAGTACCCCCTAGTCCAGGACACCATCAGTAGCCCCCTGAACCGGTCTTCAAGTTGGGGACGCTCCTTGATTCTTCCAAATTGTTCTTCATCTTTGGCCATCGGTCTTGAAAACTGGTTCAACAAATCATCTCATCTTCGATCTTGAGGATCGCCGAAGTGAATCCGGAGAGTTTACACGTCGGGTATTCGAGGAGCCCTTTAAGTTATCGGCCTTTATCAATGCCTTGTTATTTTTTACGCCACACCTCGGGTTTGAAGTTGTTCCCGTGCGGTGGTGTCCTCTTGCATCCGAGCTCCAACACCGGACTGCATTCGAGATATCTTTTGTAGCAGAGCACCAATGCCGGACTATATCCGAGGTGTCATAGATCACCTTGGCTTGAAGAAGTTTGAAGGAGGTTATCCGAGTTTAACGCTGGAAATGCCCTGTATGGAGCCAGCCACTGGCGCCCGAGCTTTACGCCGGACTGCTTCCGAGGTGGTGCACCACCCCGACTGCGGGTCTATTTTTGGTCAATATTTTTGATTGGTGCAATTTCTTCTCTGTCGAGATATATATAGCCAGTAGCCCTCAAGGTGTGTATCGGTCTAAAACCCGAGATGCACCTGAAGGATGACATAAGACCGCTGATCCCAGTAGCCCCTGAGACTCAGGTTGATTCGCAAAATCGGCCTGAGGGTCAACTCCTAGCTCGGCAGAATACTTCGGGACACAAAAAGTGGTGTGCAAAGTCCTCGAGACTCAGGTTGGGTGCGGCCGACCAACCTGAGGATCATAATCTCCTTGAAAACTATATTTCACTTAAATTTTCTGCATTGGATTGCCAATGCAGTAGCCCCCCGAGAATTGGGTTGGGCAACATGGCCGACCCTAGGATCGTACCTCCTCGGGAACTAGTTCAACTGTCATGTATGTTTTGACAATATCGAGGTGGGGTGTAACGCCCTCGATGCGGCTATATCTCCCATGTGTCGAAGCACGACTTAGAGGCATGACCGCATTGAAAGCAATGTCGCAAGTGACGTAATCTTCGCAAACAACCCATGTAATACAATAGGGGGAAAGATACATAGTTGGCTTACAATCGCCACTTCACACAATACATGAATAAAGCAATACATCATCCAGATACAATCAAGGTCCGACTACGGAACCAAAATAAAAGAAGAACCCCAAAAGCGACACGGTCCCCGATCGACCCCAACTGGGCACCACTACTGATCAACTATAACGAAACAACACAAAGGACAAGATCTTCATCGAGCTCCACCTTGAGCTTGGTTGCGTCACCTGCTCGGTAACATCGGCACCTGCAAGCTGGTTTTGGAAGTATCTGTGAGTCACGGGGACTCAGCAATCTCACATCCTCGCGATCAAGACTATTTAAGCTTATAGGTAAGGCAAGGTAATATGTGGAGCTGCAGCAAGCGACTAGCATATATGGTGGCTAACCTGTTCGCAAAAGAGAGCGAGAAGAGAAGGCAAAGCACGATCAAGAAACTATGATCAAGAAGTGATCCTAGAACAACCTACATCAAGAATAACTCCAACACCGTGTTCACTTCCCGGGCACCGCCGGAAAGAGACCATCACGGTAACACACACAGTTGATGCATTTTAATTAAGGTCAACTTCAGGTTTTCTACAACCGGACGTTAACAATTTCCCATCTTCCCATAACCGCGGGCACGGCTTTCGAAAGTTCAAATCCCTGCAGGGGTGTCCCAACTTAGCCCATGACAAGCTCTCACGGTCAACGAAGGATATTCCTTCTAGCGGGAAGACCCGATCAGACTCGGAATCCCGGTTACAAGACATTTCGACAATGGTAAAACAAGTCCAGCAACACCGCCCGAATGTGCCGACAAATCCCGATAGGGGCTGCACATATCTCGTTCTCAGGGCACACTCAGATGAGACATCCTACGAGTAAAACAAAACCTCAAGTTGCCCCGAGGTGGCCCCGCAGTCTGCTCGGTCGGACCAACACTCAGAGGAGCACTGGCCCCGGGGGGGGTTAAAATAATGATGACCCTCGAGAGAGCGACTCCCAAGGGAAAAGTAGGTGGTGGTGAGGCAAAAGGTAAAACCAAGGTTGGGCATTGCTGGAGGAGTTATACTCAAGGCGAACTGTCAAGGGGTTCCCATAATAGCCCAACCGCGTAAGGAACGCAAAATCCGGGAACATAACACCGATATGACGGAAACTAGGGCGGCAAGAGTGGAACAAAACACCAGGCATAAGGCCGAGCCTTCCACCCTTTACCAAGTATATAGATGCATTAATTAAATAATAGATATTGTGATATCCCAACAAGTAAACATGTTCCAACAAGGAACAACATCTCCATGTTCCAACAAGGAACAAACTTCAATCTTCACCTGCAACTAACAACGCTATAAGAGGGGCTGAGCAAAGCGGTAACATAGCCAAACAACGATTTGCTAGGACAATGTGGGTTAGAGGCTTGGTTCAACAATATGGGAGGCATGATAAGCAAGTGGTAGGTATCGCAGCATAGGCATAGCAAAAGAGCGAGCATCTAGCAAGCAAAGATAGAAGTGATTTCGAGGGTATGGTCATCTTGCCTGAAATCCCGCAAGGAAGAAGAACGAGTGCATGAAGAAGAGAAACGGACGTAGTCGAACGGTTCCTCACAAACGCGACGTTAACGGAACCAACCCGAAAAAGCAACACCGGAAAGAAGCACACAACATAGTAAACAACCAACACATCAACATGGCATGATGCACAATCAAGTATGATGCATGTCTGGTTTAAATATGCATGGCATGGCAAAGTGCACAAAAAACACTACAAGTTAAGTGGAGCTCAATATGCAACGGGTTGCATATTGACGGAACACCACATCAATTATTTAGTTCTCTCTCGTTTATGTACCCCAACAATATTAAATGTTCTTAACATGGCAAGGGTGAAGCAAAGTAAACTACCTATCTAGTCAAGTTTAAATGAGGCCGGAAGCAACGAACAACAAATTCCGGTAAATCCCCATATGCATATTTTAGATTTGGTGCTGTTCTGCCCTAAACATAATTTTAGAGTTATTAAACATGCAAAGTAAAGCCACCATGTTAAACTAGGCAAAATTCTACCCCATTTACATATAAAGATTATTAAATTCCGAGTTACGGTTTTTTAGTTATGAATTAAAGCATTTTAGCAAGTTATTTAAGCAAATTTAAACAAACAACATTTTAAACATGGATGAGAGTGACATATTATGAAACTAGATGAATTTCTAAGCATGTTTCATATATGACATATTTTATTTGGATGCAAGGTTCAAAAGTTATTAGCAGTTTAAAATAGGGGCAAAATCTGTAAATATGCAATGCTATGAGAAATTAACAAATCGTTGACAAGAGAAAAAAACGAACAGGCCGAATCTGGCAGCCCAGCAGCGCACAGGGGTAGGTGGGCGGCTGCTCACCACTGGTCCAAGCCCTAGTGGGTGGAGAGGGAGAGGCCGGCAGGGGCGCGCTGGGTCGGCCCGCTTGGCTCGATCGAAAGAGTCAACGCGGCTTGGCTCGCTCGTGTTCTAACTGAAGAAGCAGAGGAACGCAGCAGTTCTGCGCGGCGGGACATGGCAGCAGGGCGGCGACGGTACTTGGGAGCGACGCGGGGCAAAGCGAGCAAGGAGGCAGGGGCTTGCCGGCGGCGCGAGAAGCGGCTGGTCTCCGACGCGGTGCAGCAGCAGCGGAGCAGATCTTGCCGGAGAAGAGGTCGCGGATGGCGGAGCTACTCCCTGAAGAAAACTGGTGGCGCGGCGGTTTCAGAGAGGAAGATACTTGGGAGAATAAAAGGGAGACGGGGAGACGGAAGGAAGATGAGGCATGGGGGAGCCCGGACCTGCTGTTGGTACGGTAGCTCGCCGACGATGGCTCGAGGCGCGACGGCGTTGGTCACAGGCAGAGGCACCAAATGGAGCTGCGGCTTCATCAGGACTTCGCGGCGCCGGCGGCAGGGACTTGAGGCGACGGCGGCGGTGGTGCTACGAGCCACCGGATTCGGCGGGGAGCAAGTCGGCAGAGGAGGCAGCTGCGCTTGACGCTCGAGACGAACAGAAGGGGACGGGGTCGGCCTGGTGATGAGGACTTGGTGCGAATCCATGGCGGCGCTAGACGCGGGTGACGAGGCGCAGGAGGTCCAGGAACAAAGTGAGTAGGCGAGGGCGGCCATGGCGTTCGGCGATTGCGTTCGATTCCTGCGATAAGAAGCAAAGGAGGGGATTTGAGAGCTCCGAGAGAGAGAGAGATGAGCAGAGGAGTGAGATGCAGGAGAGGGGGCATGGGACTGGCCTGGTGTTCATCCAGTGTGGAAACGGCCCCGGGCGATGGATCAAGGGAGGGTGCGCGGCGACGATGAGGTTCAGGACGGGGATGCCGGTGTAGAGAGGAGCGCTCGGGCGCTGCTGCTGATTGGGTGGCGCTGAAAACAAGGGAAGATGGCGGCGGTGATTTGGGTAGGTGGGATCCCGATGTGGATTCGGTGGAGTGGCGGCGGCGACGAGTGGATGGGACAAGATCCCTAGGTTTTAGGGTTTGGGTCTAAAGATGGACTAGGGTGTACATATATATAGGAAAAAAGAAGAGTTGGATCATCCGATCAAAATCCGACGGTCGAGAATAGATAGGCTAGGAAAATCCAAATAAGAAACGAAGATGTTTCGTAGATGTTTGGGGTTGATCCTGATCCAATGGTGACGACTGGTCGGGTCGGGTCCGGGACAACTTCCGAACGCGCGCGAGGGGTTCGATGCACTGTGCAGAGAGGGTAGGCATGGGCCTAGGTGAACTGTGGCGAGGCTGAGAGGAGAGAAGAGAGAGAGGGCCCGGCAGCAGTTTCCGGAGACTGAAAACGTCCGACGATAGACCGGCTATACTGCCGCTATAGTTAACCGTTGGGGCGTCAAACGGACTCCGAATGCGATGAAATTTGGCACGCGACCTACTGACAACATAAAAACACCGCATGCCAACTTTCAACCCATTCCGAGAACATTTCCCGGCCACTTATAAAATAATATTTCGGACATGCCGCGGGCACGTGCAAGTGTGGTTGGGCTCGGGACGGACAACGGACGGAACTGGGGAACCCGGACGGATGCAAGTTTTGAAAACATGATGATGCAATGCACATGATGCAATGACAAGATGCAACAACAGCGAATAACTGGAGGGTACCTGGCACATCGGTCACGGGGCGTTACATGGGATTCAGCAGAAAATATGTCGAACTGTAGTTTTAGAAAAGAGTTTCACGCCGAACACCTCAACCAAGAGAATGTTCTGCTTCCTGAAAGGAAAACATAAAATAGGTGAAAAGATGTTATAATCTCAAAGGCCAAAAACATGCGTAAAAACTTTATGTCTAGATTGAATCAGGCTGTTTTGGTGCCAATAAGAAATTGGTCTTAAAATTGTACTTTCGTCGTGCTTTGACATGACAAATCCGATCTCTAGACTTCAAGTGGGCGAGCCTTCGACTTCAACCTCCCTATCCCGAAGGCGGAGTGTTTCTCAGGCCAGTTTAGCGAACTAAACATGAGTAGCTTTAGAGAGAAACCAAGCTACCCGACTATTGATCATACACATGTGTCGAGAAAGGGGTGGTAGAAAAATACTGTGCAACGACTAGTAAAAACGACTCATACTAATTCAAGAGCCCCCAAGCGACTTGGGTAAAAGAATTTTATCTATAATGAGTGTATGTACCGAAGTACTTATATCATATATGTGTTCACCCGAACTTCAAACGCGTCTTAACCGACCGTCGGCTTCTCCCTCTTCGGTCAAGGGCCGAAAAGTGTTATGTACTCCACCTGTCGAGAATATCGACGGTGTTTCCGATAACCAGGCAATAAGGGCATAAGGCTGTAACAGACAAAGCGCGCTCAAGGAACTTATGCTATATTACTGACGAAGTGTAAGAAGCATCTTCGAAGAAAATAGTACCTCCACCGATACCTTTCTTCGGTTGCTCATTGTTACTATGAGACTTGTGCAGTAGATTTTTCGTATTCATGAGTTCCGTTGTGTGCCGACCATGATTGAAAATAATAAGAGCGCTAGCTTTCGGCTTCACCCAGTCTAAGGTCCGAGCTCGGATGACCTGATCATGACAATCGCAGAGGTGCTCCCTTTACTCCCTAGCTGAACAATCGGGAACGTAGGGGTAAACACAGGAGCAAGGCAACCCAGCTTGCGGAATACTTAAGTCAACATGGTGCATATTGTGGCGTAATACACGAATAAGGAACGAAGCCATACAAGTATAATCATATGCAAGAGGAAAGGCTTCATAAAGGAAGCCCCCAAGTAAACGGGGTATTTGAATTTGTGTGTCACAAACAAAGTTTTGACAAGGAAGTTTTACACGAAAACTTCTTTCCTAAAAAAGTATAATGCTTGGTCGAACCGAACGAAATTTAAAACCGAAAGTTGTTGAGCATGAAAAAGACTTAGCTGGTTAATGTGCTCGGTGTTGATGACGAGGTCCGGACTTATGGCGGGACAAAAACATAGTCCTTGGCTTGGCCGAGGTCCCAGCCCCCAAGAGAAAAGAGCTCGGCTTGACGAAGTGGCGACATAGCGCGGTCGACGTGTTGAAGAGCAGCCCCTGGTCCAGCCGAGCTAACGAAGCTGGTCGGCTGATGCTGCCGGAGTCCCTGGGGTAGGTTTGATGAAGAGATGGAAAAGCCCCCGGTCCAGCCGAGGTGACGCGGTAGGTCGGTAAGGCGACGACGGAAACCCCATGTCAGCACGTCGGTATGCTGGAGTGACAGTGCTGCCCGACCCAAATCATTTACCTGTGCACGGAACATAGTGCAAGCCGGAGATAATAATAAAAAATCGTTGCATGATTAATAATTTATGCAAAGTGAGTAATAAAAGAAATATGGCCCTTGTGCCGAACACTCGATGAGGTAGAGCTCTCTCAGCGATGCCGAAGTTCCAGAGGCAACCAAACATGTCGGTGTGGCAATTCAACCAAGAAGGTGATCAAGAGAGCCAATTTATGCCGATTGGGATGACGATGCCGGCCTGCCGAAGTGATCGCTGACGCAGTCAAAGTCAATAACCATATGGTTGCGCCGAGCCGAACTATCTTCGGCCTCGATGGGTGTTGACGCGCCAGGTAATGCGCGGTGTAAGTCTGCCTGCATAGATAAAATAGTGCAAGGCCAGAGATGATAATACATATTTTTTATATATATAAAAGATACCCTCTACTTAATTAACTTAAGTAAAGTAGATAATTAAAAGAAAAAAAGGCCTGGATGTCTAGGTTAGCTCGACGAAGTAATAGGATGTAGATGCCAATGCAGGTCCAAATATGCACGGCAATTACGCCGCCACAGCGCCGTCCAAACTTGTTCTGAGAACGCGGCGACGCGGCTTGATGGCGACCTAAAAATGTCGGGGTCCCTGGGGCAACGATGTCGGCCTGCACACACAAACAGTGCAAATCCAAAGTAAAGGATTTCTTGATGTATGAAATTGTACAAAATAAATAAATGGAAAAATTGCACCTGAACCCGGATAACCATAGGAGCAAAAAAACTGCGCCAAAGTGCTCTAGGGCATTCACGTGAGAGGTAGCTAGATTAGACTAATTGCTCCATGGTTAGACTTCGATAGAAAATGTGAAGAAACAAGAACTGCTGGACTTTAAAAAGAAGAGGACAAGGAATCTTCCTGGACTCATGCTGCGAAGCTGAATTCATGTCAGCCCCGGTGCACTGCCCGCCGCCTCGACTGGATCACTGTTGTTCGGATGGCAGACTTATTTGTTGTTCGCGTATGCAGCGAGTTCACCTGCTCGACTACTTATTTGGATCTGTGCGCTTTTCCAGGATTTAATACGGCATGCGGGGTTACTCGTCCTTGGATGCTCTGAGGTCAGTTTATTTGTTGTGGTGACCCCGCGACATAGTCTGGATTCATCTGGCAGGCCGGGCTACGGACTTGGTGTCCGCTGGACTATGGACGAAGCTGGCTGGCCAGATACTGTACGGATCACCATGTCGATGCGCTCTACAGGCCGAATTATAACTAGTAGAGAAATCTACTCAGAGAAATTCATGCAAACTAGCAGAAAAATATCTTGTGCGTATTTAAAATATACAGTACAAGAAATTAGAAAAATAGAACCTGGTGTTCTTTGCTTGGATGACGAGGCGTTAAAATCCGAGGTAAAAAGCCAGAACAAGTGATGCCTTGTACGAAGACCAATCAATCCTCCAAAAGACGTGATAACCAATTAGGGCATGAACAATAGAAGCATCACTAGATGGTGGTCTCATGCCCTCCATGTAGGCTCGTATGCGTGAAGCCATCGTTTGGTGCAACTCTCACCCAACAGAAGCATCAGCTACCTGTGGGTCCCATGTTTCTTCCTCTCTCTTACTTTTTCCATCTATTCTACTTTCCCTTCCTCATTCACGTACGCATCTACCAGGAGATAAACAATGTGCTGCTGCTAATCCCCACCTTTTTCCTTTTCCCTAGCTTTTTCCCGCGAAGCACCCGCCTCTTCTGCAGGCTACACTAGTACTCTGCCAGGCAGCCATCCCTGACACCCGAACCTAGCTGACCTGCGGGGCACCTGGTTGGGGCGACGCATTGGCCTTGCCCTTTGTATTTTTGGACGGAGTCTTATACGTGAACTCCCAGTGGATTTGTACTACTAGTAGGAGTCCAAAGCGTTTTGGTTCTGCACATGCCCCAGCATCGCTCCGACTCTTGCGAGGCTGATTTGACCTTAATAATAATAAAATAAAAGGAAAAGGAAAGGAGAGGATCATCCCTGTGCATGCACTGCCGGTGGAGGCAGCTTCAGGCCCCTCGTGGCCGCTTGGGACCAGGGATCACACCAGGACGACGCTCAGCCGACGAAGACGCTTTTGTCCTTGGTCGTGCCGATCTCTTAACGCTTAGCGGCTGTCCGGCGCATAAATCCATTGATCCGATCTAAGATCAGAGTCAATCTTGAACGAGCCTTTGAATTGCGATCCAAAAATAGCTCTCAAAGAAATCAATTCGTGTGGAATAAATCTAACTGAAAAAATAGCACCTGATCATCCCATCGATCTGCGACGATCATCCAGCAGGCTCTCAATGAAAGCACCAACGTCGGTTCAATATCCAGCGTATCTCGTAGTAGGGGTCCTAAGATAGGTATCTTGGAGCGATGGTAACATGGACACGGGATTTTACCCAAGTTCGGGCCCTCTTGATGGAGGTAAAACCCTACATCCTGCTTTTGTTTATATCAATGGAGTATCAAGTGCAGAGTTGATCTACCTCGAGATCATATATTGTGGTCTAAACCCTAGAGGTATGATGAGTAATGTCATAATGATCTAGCCTATCTATCAACTAGCCTCACTTTGGTTTATATAATGCATCAGAGGCCTAGGATAACAAGAATCCTAGTCGAATACGCCTGTGGGGAGGAGTCCTTGTGTTGATCACCAAGTCTTGTTGAATCTTCCTCGTGTATACATCGGTTGTTTGAACTGGCCCATGAGTATACGGCCATTGGGAACCTCGGCCCAATCTAACTGATCGGGAGACGACGTGGTGAGTACCCCCTAGTCCAGGACACCGTCAGCAGCCCCCGCCAACCTTGACTTGTCGTGATTGGATCCTTAGACATGCAGCCCCCGGCAACCTTGGCTTGTCGGGGTCAGATCCTTAGACCTGCAGCCCCCGACAACCTTGGCTTGTCGGGGTCGGGGCGTCGGCCTGTTCTCTTTCTTCCAAATAGCTCAGAAGAAATGTCTGTGTACCCTGCGAACCAAAGAGGACGGAAAGGAACAGAGAGATGCACACTCGACCTCTATGCTAGAGGTTAGCCGCCGCTAAGCACTATCAACCCTAACCGAGGGAGAGACTCAACTTAGCATGCATGCTAAAACTTAGGGCGCCAGCGCTTCATTTATTTATACTCAGGGTCTGCGCCTGGCTTTGTACAGAGGGTTACATACAAAAGGTGGCTTGCCAGGGGGCGGCAACCGCGCCTTATGGGTAAAACTTGCGAAGATGCTCGATGTTTCAGGAGTTGCTCACTGGAATAGCATCTTCGGTCTCCAGGCGGACTGCACCGGGCCTGGTGACTCGTATTACCCGATAAGGGCCTTCCCACTTCGGTGTCAACTTATTGTAATTCTTGGCCGACTGAACGCGCCGAAGAACAAGGTCTCCTTGCTCAAAGCATCGGGCATGGCCCTTGCGGCTACGGTAGCGGCGCAAGTCTTGCTGGTAGCGCACTGCTCTCACAGCCGCCCGAAGACGACCTTCCTCAAGGAGCATTGTGTCATCTTGCCACAACTGCTCTTGCTCAAACTCATCATAAGAGAGCGCTCGAGGTGACCCGTATGTGAGTTCCGTGGGGAGAACTACTTTTACCCCGTATACCAGGGCAAAGGGTGTCTGGCCGGTGGCTTGATTTGGTGTCATTCTGATTGACCAAAGAACCGCCGGCAACTCATCAATCCAGTACCTTCCGCTCTTGTGCAGCCTGTCAAAAGTCTTTGTCCTTAGGCCTCGCAGTACTTCACCATTTGCACTTTCTGCCTGGCCGTTGCTCCATGGGTGCACCACAGAAGCAAAACATGCCTTGTTGCCGAGGTCTTGGATGTATTTCATGAAAGTGTGGCTTGTAAACTGCGTGCCGTTGTCGGTGATGACTCTGTTTGGCACACCAGAGCGGCAGACTAGCCCCTTGAAGAATTTGATGGCTGATTGCGTTGTCACCTTCCTTACTGCTTCCACCTCCGGCCACTTTGTGAACTTGTCGATTGCAACGTACAAGTACTCAAAGCCCCTGACAGCGTGGGGGCAGGGGCCCAGTATGTCAAGCCCCCAGACCAAAAATGGCCAGGAAATAGGAACTGTTTGAAGGGCTTTAGCTGGTTGATGAAGCTTCTTTGAATGGAACTGACATGCTTCACACTTGGTTACTAGTGTCATTGCATCCTGGAGGGTAGTGGGCCAGAAGAAACCTTGCCGGAATGCATTGCCAGCAAGGGATCTCGACCCTATGTGGGAGCCACATATGCCTCCATGTATCTCTGCCAACAGCTCCAGTCCTTCCTCCCGGGGAATGCACTTCAATTTCACATCGTTTGGTCTTTTCCTGTACAGGACGTCGTCGATCAACTGATACATGACAGACCGACGGGCTACTTTCTCCGCTTCTTCCTGCTCCTCAGGAAGTTCCCCTGTTTGGAGGAATCCGACGGTATGATGTGCCCATGCCGGAGCCTGGGGCTCGACGGCAAGGACTAAAGGCATTTCCTCTGCCATGGGAGCGCATGTCTCTACAGCCAGGGCTTGACGCCCCGCTGGAGTCGGTTGCCCCATGGCAGGCTCATCGTCCACAACAACATCTTTGCCGGCAGCTCCTGGGAGCTCGGCGAGAAAGTACTTGCCGGGACATGATTTTATTCGCTTGTTCTGCTCTGTTGATGGTTCAACGGATGGTTGAGCCAACCAAAGCACAAAAGTACCTGGTTCCACAGGTAGTTTGAAGGCGGCGCGTTTTGACAGGTAGTCGGCGATGTTGTTCTCCACTCGGGGAACATGCTCCGCTTGTATACCATCAAAACGCTCCTCCAGCTTCCTCACCTCATCTACGTAGGCCTCCATCAACAGGCTTTGATAATCTTTGTTGACTTGCCTGACGACAAGCTGTGAATCGCCCCTGACGATGAGCTTCTTGATCCTGAGGTCTGCTGCGATCCTAAGACCGGCAAGCAACCCCTTGTATTCAGCAGTGTTGTTCATGGACATCTCCCTGGGAAAGTGCATCTGGATTACATACTTGAGGTGCTCTCCGGTGGGTGCAACGAGCAGCCCACCAGCCCCGGTGCCTTGCAGCGAGAAAGCCCCGTCAATGTACATAATCCAGTTGTGATCTGCCTCCTTGCCAGGGAGGGTGGTCGCCTGGATCTCTTCGTCAGGCGTTGAGGTCCACTCGGCAATGAATTCTGCCAAGACTCTGCTCTGTATTGTCGAAGTACTTTCAAACTTCAAACCAAAGCTCGACGGTTCCACGGCCCACTCCACAATCCTCCCGGTTGCGTCTGGGTTACGCAATATCCATTTCAACGGGAGGCGGGTGACGACGGTGATCTCGTGTGCTCAGAAGTAATGATGCAGCTTCCTCGAGGCCATAAGGAGGCCGAAGAGCAATTTCTGCACAGCGGAGTACCTTGACCTAGCCCCATACAAGAGGGAGCTAACAAAGTAAACCGGGTGCTGCATCATTTTCTTCTTCTGCACCACTTCTTTTGGTTGCGTAGGCCCTGTCCTGCCAGCATCAGGCTCTACCGGGGGCCTTGCCTTGCCGGCATCAGACCCTTGAAAGTGCGTTATATCAACTAGAGGGGGGTGAATAGGTGATTTTTATGAAAGTCTTCAAAACGTGGAAGTTTCGAAGACAAATGATAGAAATAAACCTATTACCATGCAGCGGAAGGTAGACTACACTAGGCAAACCATAGTCAAGTATTCAATGGAGTGAGAGCACAATGACTAATAGCAGCAATGTAGTAAGGATCAGGTAGGAAGATGTTATGAAGCCAAACAGAACACGCAGTCACTCAGTGAAGACAAAAGATAGTGCAAACATACAATGACTTCACAAGGAGTAACAGTAAGTAAAGGGAAGGGAAGGATGAAACCAGTGACTCGTTGAAGACAATGATTTGTTGGACCAGTTCCAGTTGCTATGACAACTGTACGTCTGGTTAGGGCGGCTAGGTATTTAAACCTGAGGACACCCAGTCCTGAACACGCAGCTCAGGACACCCAGTCCTCACCGTATTCCCCTTGAGCTAAGGTCACACAGACCTCGCCCAATCACTCTGGTAAGTCTTCAAGGTAGACTCCCAAACCTTCACAGACTTCGTTCAATGGCGATCCACAATGTCTCTTGGATGCTCAGAACGCGACGCCTAACCAGCTGAAGGATTCACAGTCCTCAAGTGTAATAAGTCTTCAGATCACACAGACAAGAAGACTTAAGTGATGCCTAATTCTCTTTGGCTCTGGGTGGTTAGGGCTTTATTCTCGCAAGGAATTCTCTCTCAAAGGCTTCGAGGCGGGTTGCTCTCAAACGACAAAAGCCGTACTCTAATTCTGAGCAGCCAACCGTTTATGGTTGTAGGGGGTGGGCTATTTATAGCCACTAGGCAACCCGACCTGATTTGTCCGAAATGACCCTGAGTCACTAAGGAACTGACACGTGTTCCAACGGTCAGATTTCAAACTCACACGGCAACTTTACTTGGGCTACAAGCAAAGCTGACTTGTCTGACTCTGGACAAGATTCGCTCTCATAGTCTTCACTCGAAGACATAGATTTTGGTTAAGCATCACTTCAGTCATTCTAACTGGTTCTCTTGGACCACACTTAACAGTACGGTGGTTCCTATGACTCAACAAAGAAGAAAAAGAACTACGAAAGATCTAAGTCTTCGAGCTCCATAGGCTTCATGCGATGTCTTCTCTTGTCATAGTCTTCAATGTGAATATCTTCATATACCACCTTTGACATCTATGTCTTCATACAATTTTAGGGGTCATCTCTGGTAGGAAAACCGAATCAATGAGGGACTTCTACCTGTGTTATCCTGCAATTCTCACAAACACATTAGTCCCTCAACTAGGTTTGTCGTCAATACTCCAAAACCAACTAGGGGTGGCACTAGATGCACTTACAGCCCTGCCGAGGGGAGCTCTGGCTTGCCATCCGCCAGTCCTGCCATTGCCACTGCCTCTTCGTCAACCTCTCTCTGCGCCACTAGTGCGGCACTAACCACTGGATTCGTTGCCGCCAGATACAACAGTAATGGCTCTTGTGGTTTGGCGCAACCAGTATCGGTGTAGAGGAGAGGTATTTCTTCAGATCCTGCAGTGCTGCTTCGGCCTCTGGCATCCATTCCATTGGGCCCGCCTTTTTCAAGATTTTGAAAAAGGGAAGGGCACGCTCATCAGACTTGGAGATGAATCTGCTCATGGCGGCAACACAGCCAGTGAGCCGACGCACATCCTTGATCCGCTTGGGCGCCTCAATCTGCTCAATAGCCTTGATCTTGTCTGGATTCGCCTCGATCCCATGCTGTGACACAAAGAACCCGAGAAGTTTTCCGGACGGAACGCCGAAGACACACTTCTCAGGGTTTAACTTGAGGTTGATCCTGCGCAGATTTGCAAACATCTCTTCCAAATCTTGCACAAGTGTCGCCCTGTCCTTGGTTTTGACCACTATGTCATCCATATAAGCTTCCATATTTCTATGTAGCTGGGGCTCAAAACCGATTTGGACTGCCCTTGCAAACGTCGAGCCAGCACTCTTCAACCTGAAAGGCATTCGTAAAAAGCAATACGTGCCACATGGGGTGATGAACGTTGTCTTCTCTTCATCTTCTCTTGTCATGAAGATCTGGTGGTACCCCGAGTAGGCGTCAAGGAATGATAATAGATCACACCCGGCCGTGGAGTCAACAATCTGGTCAATGCGTAGCAACGGGAAAGGGTCCTTGGGACAAGCCTTATTGATATCTGTGTAGTCAATACACAGCCTCCACTTCCCATTTGCCTTGCGCGCCACCACCGGATTGGCCAACCACGTCGGATGGAGTACTCCTCTCACCAAGCCTGTCGTTTCCAACTTCCTGGTCTCCTCTATAATGAGCTCCTGTCGTTCCAAAGCTTGCTTCCTGACCTTCTGCTTGACGGGTCACGCATGAGGACAGACAGCAAGATGGTGCTCAATCACCTCCCTGGGAACGCCGGGGATGTCGGATGCTTGCCATGCAAACACATCGACATTCGCCCGCAGGAAGGTGATGAGCATGCTTTCCTATTTGCGGTCTAGGGTGGAGCTTATGGTGAAAGCCCCTCCCGTGCCATCCTCCCCGACGGACACCCTCTTGGTCTTTGGTGGTGCAGCTCTGGATCTCTTGCTCTTGTCGATGGAGCTCTCTGGCACGTCCTCATCGGGAGCACAACACTCCGAAGAGGTGCGCTTGCCAGAGTGGGTGCGAGAGGTCTTGCTCGTCTTCTTCCCTGCCGGGGCCCCAACGGCAGGAGCGAGTGCCTTGGCGGCAGTCGCTGCAACTGCTTCCCGGTAGAGTTGGTCGGCGCAGATCAGCGCGTCTTTCTTGTCGAAGGGGACGGTGATGATGGTCATCGGCCCAGGCATCTTCAGCGTTTTGTAGGCGTAATGTGACGCCTCCATGAACTTGGCTAGTGTCGGGCGGCCAAGGATCCCATTGTAGGGCAAGGGGATCTCGGCTACGTCGAAAACAATCCTCTCCGTCCTGTAGTTTAACTCGCCTCCAAACGTCACGGGCAGCGTGACCTTACCCTTCAGCTGACTCCTCCCCGGGTTGACCCCTTGAAACATGCCCGTCTCTTCGAGGTCTCCATCGGGAATCTGCATCCTTTTGATGACAACGGGCGAGATCAAGTTCAGACCGGCCCCGCCGTCAACTAGTATCTTCGTCACCTTGAGGTTGTGTATCGTTGGAGATACCAACAACAACAAACACCCGACTGCAGTTGTGCGATCAGGGTGGTCCTCGGTGTCAAAAATGATAGGCGTGCTGGACCACTTCAGTGGCTTCTGAGCATCGAGTGATGGTTCCGCAGCTGTGATCTGACTCACCCACTACTTGAGCTAGCGGTGAGAAGTGTGCAGTGACGTGCCACCGTCGACGCACATGGCTTCCGTAGCCTTCTGGAACTCATGCTTGCTGGACTCGTCATCTTCGTCATGATCATCGTCTTCTTGCTTCTTGTCGCGGCCCCGAGCGGGCCTCATTTGCTGGTTATCCTTTCCATGGCGACCTCCTTGGCCACCAGGCTTCTTGCCAGATCCCTCAGCACCATCCTGGCCCTTCTCCTTGTCCCACCTCTCATACTCAGCTTTTTGCTTCTCAACAAGCAGCTCGACTTGCCGGCAGTTCTGGAGGTCATGGCCCGTGGTGCGGTGGATCTTGCAGTATTGCTTGTCGGAGCTTCCTGGCTTGTCAGCAGCCGCCAAGGCCCGGCAAGCGGCGCACCAGGCAATTTCCTTGCCGGGGTCGTCTGCCTTGGCCTTCTTGGTAGCGCCGGTGTCCTCGGATCCCTCGACGGCAAGCACGGTCTTGCCCTTGCGCTTCCTGTTGCGGTGCCGACCCTTCTTCATCGGGGTGGTCGTGCCTTCATCTATGGAGTCGGTTTCCATGCCGATGTCTTCGCCGGGGTACTTCCTCTCCTCTTCAGCTCGAGCGCACCTATCGGCCAGAACATAAAGTTCGGCCACATCTTTGACCTTGTTCATCGCCAGCTCTTCACGCATCTTGCGGTTGCGCACATTCTAGTGAAATGCGCTGATCACGGTGGCATGATGAACATCTGGGATGTTGTACTGCACCCGGCTGAACCTCGGTATGTACTTGCGCAGGGTTTCACCTTCCTTCTGGGGGATGATATGCAAATCGCTTGCCTGGACATGAGCTTGGTGGCCTCCGGTGAAGGCGCCAATGAACTCATGGCACAAGTCCGACCAAGAAGAAATGGAATCCGCCGGCAAGTGCATCAACCATGACATAACGTTGGGTTTAAGTGCCAACGGGAAGTAATTGGCAAGCACCTTGTCATCGCGGGCCCCAGCAGCTTGCATCGCGATGGTGTAGATGCTGAGGAACTCCGACGAGTATGTCTTGCCGTTGTACTTCTCGCCAACGTCGGGCTTGAATGTGTGGTGGGAGGGCCACTGGAACTGTCATAGCTCACGGCTAAAGGCTGGGCAACCCACCTCATAGGGTAGGTCGCTAGAGCCTCCCGGTGCTGGGTGGTCCATAGTGGAACCCCCCCCCCCCCGCCGATCTGATTGGTGGCGTGCATCGCGCCGGCGCTTGATGGTGGTTCAAGCGTCCTCACGGGCTCGCTCCCGAAGAACTTGGTGCTGATCGCGATGGGTCCGTGGGTCGGATGATGCTATGGATATGTTATCACAAGCATCATCATGACGGACCGGCACCCGCGGCGATGGACGTGGGGGAGGAGAGTGCACCGTGGTTGCAGCACCTCCGATCCTTCCGCCACCGGCACGTGGTGGCTCGATGGAGCACCGGCCTGAGGGCCCCGCTGGTTGCGGCTCATCTTTGTTGGCAACGCCAACAAGGCTCCGGATGGTGGCTCTCCACTCATCGAGCTTTTCCGCAGCAGGAGGAAAGTCAAGGAGCAACTGCGCGCACGCCAAAGCTTCTGCTGGTGTGGGTGGCGGCGAAAGCTGCGTGGACCATGACGTGCTCCGACTCCTAACCACGTTAGAAGGATCTCTATCACGGCCTGGTGGCAGTGTGCCGTTTTCGCCAACGTCTCGGCGTGCATGCTGGCCTTCTACGTCCCGCGGATGATGCACGGGACTCTTCCCACGACGGCGCCCAGGGTCACCAACGGGGTGACACTGCTCGTCACGCGCAACCTGGGAGGAGCCCGTCGCGGGCGCCGGTGTAGGTGCCTCGGAAGTCGCCGCGCCGCCCTGGAGGGCCCCGCGCCGCCTGCGGGGGGCCCAGCTCCGTTTTTGGACTTGGTGGCGTGTGGCCCGTCGTCTCGCGCACGAGTGACGCCCCTTGCCAGGCTTTGGCTGCCAGAGCGATGCGGGTGTTCACGAGCCGCGCCTCGGCTTCCGTCCGCGACCGCCCCATCGCTCCCCCGCACTGGTATGAGCCATTCGGCCCCTGTCGTGGAACTGTCACAGCAGATGTCCTAGTGTGAGAACTGTCATGGAATTGTCACGACAGATGTCCTAGTGTGAGGACTTAGTCGTGAGGCCAACACATCTATGTAGTAGCTTGGAGGGGTTGGTCGGAATCGAGAGACACAAGGTTTTACCCAGGTTTGGCCCCTCATGGTGGAGGTAAAAGCCTACATCCTGGTTCATTGATATTGATGATGATGATCACGATTACAAAGGTGCTCTATCTCGAGAGCTCTTGAGTTGTCTGTCTAAACCTAACTTGTCTAACTTGTGGAACTCCTCCCTCTTGGGGAGCCCTGCCCCTCCTTATATATGTTGAAGGGGCGGCTTACATGACTAGTCCTATTAGGATTAGGATTACTCTATTACAAGTGGAGTCCTAGTCTTGCTTCCTTTGTAAGGGAATATTCCTTATGCTTTCCTCTTAAACCGGCCCACCATAGCTTGAGCCGAACTTCCATGAACCGCCTTCTGGGCCACCGGGCCTTGTCGTTCACCTGACCCGTTCATCGGGTTACTAATGAGCCGCCAAGATCAGGCGGGTTACCCGTGAATTGCCAAGCTCCTGGCGGGTCACCAGTGAGTCGCCAAGATCCATCCGGGTTACACCACGGGGTATATCCCCGACATTAGCCCCCAGTTTAATTTGGATTTATCTATGTTAAACTGATCTGCAATATAAACACAGGAACAAATTTGACAGGTTGTGCTCCGGGTTAAATAATTTGTAAGCCGGCACCTGATCATCGTTAAGTCCTTGTCATTTCCTTGTTGATATATACATGTCCATGATCTCATAGCAAATCTCCCTTAGGAGATATGTTTCAACTTTGTCAATGTAAAAAATCCAGATACTTCTTTTGAGAAATCCGGGTCAATAGGCCAGCTTCAAAGTCAATTTGCTAACATTGATCTCTTGTAGAGAAATACTGTAAGAAATAATCCACTTGAATCGGCTTCCAAAGCGCCGGCTTATAAAATATTGGTCTTGAAATATTCATCTGACTTTCAGGCGGCTTGTAGAACTTGCTGGTTTGTCATTGCCAAAATATCCAGTTTGTAAATATTGGTAGCACCGGGTCATAATTGTTGTCGACGTCGGGTCATAGTTATTGGTGACGCCTGGTCAATCTGGTTTACTCAAAACTGAGAATTTGAAGATTTTTATCCCTTATATCCATATTACCTGTAGCCCCCAAGTCCTGAGCAGAAACAAAGTGATGACTTAAGACTTGCTTCAATATAAATACTACCACTTTGAAGAAATCCATGTTGTTCATTTTAGTCACTAGTAAAGACTGAATACTCCATATATGTAGCCCCCAAGTGTCGGGTTGTCATGCTTGCAGCAACCTGGGACTTGTAATTGCCTTATACTCATAAAAACTTCAACCAGTGTAGCCCCCAAGGGCCGGGTCATTATGCAATAATGAGTAGGGACTTTGTAAATATGATCATGTAGACTTGAACAACAAAGTTTAGCCCCCAAGGGCCAGCTCAGTAAGATAATATTGAGCTGGGACTTTATATATACTTCTTTGAAAAGAACATCATATGATGTAACCCCCGTCATGGGGCTTGAACCCACGTCCACAAGGTTAAGAGCTTTGTGCTTTACCAACTGAGCAGTGGACCCTTCAATATAACGGAATAAGACTTGTGTACCTTGAATTGTTGACAGGAGCAATTGGTAGCCCCCAAGGGCCGGCTCATTACAATGTGATGAGTCGGGTCTTCAATAAGGTGAGCAAAAAATGACTTTGCATTAGCCCCCAAGTGCCATGGTGCATGCTGGCAGTGACATGGGACTTGCATATTTGATGTAATCTCAATTTGAATAATGTAGCCCCCAAGTGTCAGGTCGTAAGCCTGCAGCGACTCGGGACTATTCCTTCCATTGTAAAATAAATTGTATCCATTGCGTTGAAGCGACTTTGAAAACCTCAATCATGATATTGGTTATTGATAACCATAATAAAAATCTAGCCATGTTGGCTATTCAAGATTTGAATAATATAATCTGGTATGAAAACCTCAATCATTCAATATCATCATGACAATTTAGCCAAGTTTGGCTATTAAAGATTTGAATACCTTATCGGTTAACAAGTAAATCCGGAGTTTAAATACTCAATGGCTCTTGTCCGGTGGCGACTTAATGCGCATCCATTGTAATCCGGGATTTTTGTAACCCCGCGGCTTATAGACTTTGTGAAAATCAATAATTGATAACCCTTTTGAGACACCAATTTCATTTTTGATGATGGGCTTCAACTTAATCATTTTTAAAGTCATAGCTCTGCAAATCATGCATAGAGTTTAAACAACATATGCCCTGGCGACTTAATGTCAAAAACCAGGGCGGGTAACAACCCAAATATAATATAGTCTTATGCAATTATGAAAAAGACTAGCATTAAGGCCATAAGCCTAAACATACTAGCAACTTTGAAGTTAAAAACTAGGGTGGGTTATCAAACCTCAGATAACAAAAATAAATATCATACCTGTGATACTTAGGAATATTGCCGGTTTATCATGCCAGTAAGGGTAATAACCCTGAAGATATAGAGCACAACGCCCTGTCCACTTTAGTCACGCCGCCGGCTTATCACGCCATATGCAGCAAGGGGTAATATCCCAAAATTTAGAGCATAGTGCTTTGAAGTATATAAGATCATCATACACTCGCGATTTATAATCCACATCCAAGTCGGGTTAATAAACACCGGATAATTTCTCATCATACCCTGGCGAGTTATAGTCCAATGCCAGGTCGGGTTAATAAACACCGGATAATTTATCATCATATACTGGCGACTTATAGTCCAAAGACAAGCCGGGTTAATAAACACTGGATATTATGTTTATTTCATACTGGCGACTTATAGTCGAAGACCAGGCCGGGTTAATGAACACCGGTTAATGTCATATATGACTCAGACGGCATTATAAGCCTTATTGGTTTTCAACCATGTATTACTATGTCATAAGAAAAAAATCTCAAAAAACGTTCAAATCAAACAACAGAAAATCCAAGGCTTTCATAGGCCGCCAAGCCAAAATATCTTCTTCAATGAAACTAGCATTAGCTACTGGAAGGTACGCGCTTTCTGTGAGCCAGCACTCACATTACCCAATCAACATTTTAACCCAGATAAGTTCAGTTCTTATTTAAAGATAGACTTATTAGGAGTACGCGGGGTCAGAGTAGCATCGTGCATCATAGGCTGATTTATCCAAGTTTCAAGGAAGGCGGCTTTATTAGCCTGAGCTTCTGCTTGCTTTCCGTAAACCGTGCCCTCACATGACAAATCGGTGTTTTAACCTTAACGAGTTCAGGGTCTTGTTTAAAACATTGACTGTTAAGAGTTCGGCAGGTCAATCGGGATTACCTGATGGAGAAGCATCTGGCATACAGGTAGGATAACCCGTGGTTTTAGGTGAATACACCTGGCTTTTATAGCCTATTGCAAGGTTACAGACTCTTTGTTCTATCTTTAGAACAAAAGAGCCCCCAAGCAATATTTTGAGTTGTGCTCAAGGGGTACCTATGTTTGAGTTGTGCTTTTGCAACAGACTCTCTTTGGTCCCTTTAACCTGGGTAGCAAGCCCCCAAGTTTTTTATGTGGCTTATAAGCCGGATCAAAGGGTAATCACAACTTTGCTGCATAAAGCAAAAGCCCCCATGTGACCATAATAAGATAAGCCCATAAGGTAGGATACCATGTTTGAACCGCGCATCATGGCAGCAAGTTCTCTTTGGCAACCTTTAATTTTTCTGAGAACTCGAGCTTGCAAGAGATAATATTCTTCTTGAGCCGGAATTTTAAACCGGATGTTGAGAGCTTCAGAGCTTTGTGGGAGACATATTTTCCCTTAAATTGGATTTTGAACTGGAATATTTCCTGATAACCCGGAATTCTTCTATTGAGCCGGAACTTTATGATTGTCAATCACTTTTTTAAGCCGGAAATTTTCTGACGGCCTTCAAATTTTTCACCAATAGGGCAGTAGCCTCCAGGGTCGGGTTATTTTTCCCTGCAATGACTCGGAGTTCTTGAATTTTGCTGAAAACTGGCAATATTTGCTGAGTCATGTCATCATTAGCCCTCGAGTCTCAAGACGACTCGAGGACTTGGCTTGAGATTCTTCATACTTCACCGTGATATAAACCGGCATATAGCTGAACAGCGGAACGCTGTCATATGTTGAAGTTGGAAGCAAGGTGGCAAGTTAATGATCTTCGCAACACTCATTGTATATTCTTGGTGTTGATAACACGATGTAAATCCACGGGAACTTGAAGTCAACCGTGGCGGGTTATAAATGACTCCATATGATTTGTGTCAGTAATCCGACCAGCGGTTCATGCCAGCTGGTTGTTGATGTTAAACAAACTTCAGTGGCAGCGACTTGTGCGCCCGCCCATTGAGCCATCTAGGTGCAAACGGAGACTTGATGATATATGATAATTTTCTCCAGAATTGTTGAAATAAACCGGGCCACCGAAACAGTGACTTGCTTGTACTCAATAAGCAGTTCATACAGACGGATGCGACCCGGGGTGTTGATGTAGACCAGCCCGCGAGAGACGGACAGTAAAAATGATCACCACATCAGAGATGACACGGACAGATAAATCGACCACGACGTTTGTTAAGCCGATGTAATCGGGCGAGTTAATTGCAGGCGTAATAAGCCGGATCATGTTGATGTAGACCGGACTGCGGGGGATGGCGGCCTGTGCGCGCTATTGGGCAATTCGCACGAGCGAGCGCGGTCCTGACGAGTTGATGCAGATTGGACCGCGGGAACGGCGGCTTGCACGCGTATCTGTTGAGCAACATGGCATGGACGAACGCTAGTGCGTGCACTCCGTATCCGCGGTATAATGGCATACAAAATTGTCCCGTGAAAAAATATCACAGACCAAAATGATTGTTCTTTGATAAAAAAAAATGCACTAAAAATAGATAGACAAGATAGCACCTGATATTTATTTGTCGAATGAACGTGGATAATGGGATCAAAACATATCAAATGTCTGATGTCTCCACGTAACCTTCCCCTCTTGTCTTAATCTTACATGGAGAACCTGATTGAAGTACCAGCATGTGCACGAACTGCTCTTTGACAACAGCATAAAAACCCCGACCTCGTAAGTGGAGCGCCCAAAACGCTTGCAGCCTCTGCGCGCCGCGTTGAATTTTTCTTATTTTTTTCAGTGGTGATGATTCGATAGTAGCACTTAACCTCCTCCAACTAATCTCGGAGGTGCCGGCTCTCAACCATAGACGAAATAATAAATCTGTACTGTACCAGGACTAGTACTAGGATCGGCCTAGTTTGCTTTTGAGTTTGGGCTCAAACATCTAATCCATCAAGGAATATTTCTTTCTCACGTGGGCTAGTAACCTCTTTTTCCTTTCCTTTTGAGTCAGGAGTCCTGGCTTGCTTTCCTGGCTCGTGGTACTTTGCGTCAGGAGCGCCTTGGAAACGGCTGAGGTGGAGACGGTAGAAGCCGGCTTAATGCAACAGCAGCTCGGAGTAGTCGAGTGCGACGACAGCGGAGACGAGCAGCCGCTGGAGAGACGTCCAGCAGCAGGAGACGGCTCAGAAGCAGCCCTCGACATTATTTTTTCTTCTCTTCTTCTCTTGATCTTACCATGCAGATGATCTTGTAGTAATTAAGGACAGAACACATCTGATCTAGTAGTACTCAAGTAGTACCAGCCCTCTTCCCAAAAAGGAATAGTTGATGTTGGCCTTCACGTGGCAAAGTGCTAGTTTAAGCGGGTACTAGTACTTTTGCTTTGGTCTTTCGTAACGAAGCGGTGGCCGGTCAGAAAAAAATAGCCTTGGGACTTGAAAACATATATATACAGCAGCAACGCAAACATGGCGGATCGGTCCGATGCTTGTGGTATAGTAATCAGACCCGGCCGCTGAGGGTGAAAAATCCTTACAGGCTCGGTGGACTGGTAGAACGCTGACTTCAGAGAAAAATTTCAGTCAATCCTGGCGGATCAAAAGTGATCAGGTGAATCGCCGGACGGTAGTAACAAAGAGACCGTAACCCTAACTCCTTTTGACTTTGCACAAAATCTTGTATCTTGTCGTTGTGACTGTTTGCCATTGAGACGTTGATTCTTCCGCCTCAGATCTTCTTCCTCTAGTCAATCGCGAGCTTCTCGAATCCTAAAATAGATCCCTCCAAAAACTCATCATCACCATGCGCAGGCCTCACGGTGGACGCCAACTGTCGTGGAATTATCACGGCAGATGTCCTAGTGTGAGGACTTAGTCGTGAGGCCAACACATCTATGTAGTAGCTTGAAGGGGTTAGTTTTATCCAGGTTTGGCCCCTTACGGTGGAGGTAAAAGCCTACATCCCGCTTCAGTGATATTGATGATGATGATCACGATTATAAAGGTGCTCTATCTTGATAGCTCTTGAGTTGTCTGCTAAACCTAACCTATCTAACTTGTGGAACTCCTCCCTCTTGGGGAGCCCTGCCCCTCTTTATATATGTTGAAGGGGCGGCTTACCTGACTAGTCCTATTAGTATTAGGATTACTCTATTACAAGTGGAGTCCTAGTCTTGCTTCCTTTGTAAGGGAATATTCCTTATGCTTTCCTCTTAAACCGGCCCACCATAGCTTGAGCCGAACTTCCATGAACCGCCTTCTGGGTCACCGGGCCTTGTCGTTCGCCTGACTCGTTCGTCGGGTTACTAATGAGTCGCCAAGATCAGGCGGGTTACCCGTGAATCGCCAAGCTCCGGGTGGGTCACCAGTGAGTCGCCAAGATCCATCCGGATCATACATCGAGCCGGGTTACACCGCGGGGTATATTCCCGACAGCCCCCGACGAACCAATCGTTGTGATCGTCTTCTTCTTGGGAGCCATGGCGATGAAGAACTGCTAGACCGGATTTTCACAACTGCGCACCCCCTACCTGGCGCGCCAGAGATGTCGGTGGGAAACGACACCTATGGGGTCACTGGGATCCCTTCTATGGTTGGCGGGCACTGATACGTCTCCAACGTATCTATAATTTTTGATTGCTCCATGCTATGTTATCTACTGTTTTGGGCAATACTGGGCTTTATTATCCACTTTTATATAATTTTTGGGACTAACCTATTAACCGGAGGCCCAACCCAGAATTGTTGTTTTTTTTGCCTATTTCACTGTTTCGAAGAAAAGGAATATCAAACGGAGTAGAAACAGAGTGAAATCAACTGGAGAAGTTATTTTTGGAAGGAAAGCTACCGGATGGACTTGGACCCACGTCAGGAGCCAAGGGAGGTGCTCACGAGGGTGGGGGCGCGCCCAACCCCCCCCCCCCCCCGGGGGCCCCCCCTGCCTCGTGGGGCCACCGAAGCTCCACCTACGTACTTCCTGCACCCATATATACTCATGTACCCTAAAACTTCCAGAACATACAATAGATCAGGAGTTCCGCCGCCAGAAGCCTCCGTAGCCACCGAAAGCCAATCTAGACCCGTTCTGGCACCCTGCCGGAGGGGGAATCCTTCTCAGGTGGCCATCTTCATCATCCCGGCGCTCTCCATGACGAGGAGGGAGTAGTTCTCCATCGGGGCTAAGGGTATGCACCAGTAGCTATGTGTTTGATATCTCTCTCTCTCTCTCTCGTGTTCTTGAGGTGATACGATCTTGATGTATCGCGAGCTTTGCTATTATAGTTGGATCTTATGATGTTTTCTCCCCCCTCTACTATCTTGTAATGGATTGAGTTTCCCCTTTGAAGTTATCTTATCGGATTGAGTCTTTAAAAGATTTGAGAACACTTGATGTATGTCTTGTCGTGCGTATCTGTGGTGACAATGGGATACCACGTGATTCACTTGATGTATGTTTTGGTGATCAACTTGCGGGTTCCGCCCATGAACCTATGCATAGGGGTTGGCACACGTGTTCGTCGTGATTCTTTGGTAGAAACTTTGGGGCACTCTTTGAAGTTGTATGTGTTGGTTGAATAGATGAATCTGAGATTGTGTGATGCATATCGTATAATCATACCCACGGATACTTGAGGTAACAATGGAGTATCTAGGTGACATTAGGGTTTTGGTTGATTTGTGTCTTAAGGTGTTATTCTAGTATGAACTCTAGGGCTGTTTGTGACACTTATAGGAATAGCACAATGGATTGATTGGAAAGAATAACTTTGAGGTGGTTTCGTACCCTACTATAATCTCTTCGTTCATTCTCCGCTATTAGTGACTTTGGAGTGACTCTTTGTTGCATGTTGAGGGATAGTTATGTCATCCAATTATGTTAGTATTGTTGAGGGAACTTGCACTAGCGAAAGTATGAACCCTAGGCCTTGTTTCAACGCATTGCAATACCGTTTACGCTCACTTTTATCATTAGTTACTTTGCTGTTTTTATAATTTCAGATTACAAATACCTTTATCTACCATCCATATACCACTTGTATCATCATCTCTTCGCCGAACTAGTGCACCTATACAATTTACCATTGTATTGGGTGTGTTGGGGACACAAGAGATTCTTTGTTATTTGGTTGCAGGGTTGCTTGAGAGAGACCATCTTCATCCTACGCCTCCTACGGATTGATAAAGCTTAGGTCATCCACTTGAGGGAAATTTGCTACTGTCCTACAAACCTCTGCACTTGGAGGCCCAACAACGTCTACAAGAAGAAGGTTGTGCAGTAGACATCAAGCTCTTTTCTGGCGCCGTTGCCGGGGAGGTTAGCGCTTGAAGGTATATCTTTAGATCTTGCAATCGAGTCTTTTAGTTTCTTATTTTATCACTAGTTTAGTTTATAAAAAGAAAACTATAAAAATGGAATTAAGTTTGCCTCATACGCTTCATCTTTTTAATATCTTTCGTGAGTATGATGGAAAGAAAATTTGTTCTCAAGTGCTAGAAGAAGAAATCTATAAAATGTTTGGCACTAAATATTTGAATGATGAGCATGATTGCAATGTTGTTAGTATGAATTCCTTGAATATCCATGATGCTAATGATATGCAAAGCCACAAGCTTGGGGAAGCTATGTTTGATGAAGATGATATTTTTTGTCCCCCAAGTTTTGATGAGCAAATTTATTATGATAAAAGCATGGCTCCTATCTATGATGATTATTGTGATGACATGTATGCTTTAAAGAATAATGATAACCATGAAACTTGTCATCTTAATCTTAATTTTCAATCACATGATAGTTATTTTGTTGAGTTTGCTCCGACTATTATTCATGAGAAGAATTTTGCTTGTGTGGAGAGTAGTAATTTTTCTATGCTTGTAGATCATGAAAAGAATGCTTTAGGTGTTGGTTATATTGTTGAATTCATTCATGATGCTACTGAAAATTATTATGAGGGAGGAATATATGCTTGTAGGAATTGCAATAATATCAAGATCCCTCTCTATGTGCTTAAAGTTTCGAAGTTATGCTTGTTTTACCTTCCTATGCAAGTTGATTATTGTTCCCATAAGTTGTTTGCTCACAAAATTCCTATGCATAGGAATTTAGGCTTAAATGTACTAGGCATATTCTTCATGATGCTCTCTTTATGTTTCAATTCTTATCTTTTATGTGAGCATCATTGAAATCATCATGCCTAGCTAGGGGCGTTAAACGATAGCGCTTGTTGGGAGGCAACCCAATTTTACTTTTGTTCCTTGCTTTTTGTTCCTGTCTAGTAATAAATAATTCATCTAGCCTCTGTTTAGATGTGGCTTTATGCTTTTAATTAGTGTTTTTTCCAAGTAGAACCTTTGGGAAGACTTGGGGAAAGTCTTGTTGATCATGCTGTAAAAAACAGAAACTTTAGCGCTCACGAGAATTGCTTCCATATTTATTTGGAAAGTGCTATTTAGTTAATTATTTTTGAATATGATTAATAGATAAATTCCTCAGGTCCAGCAATTTATTTGAGAATTATATGAGTTTCATAAGTATACTTTGATCCAGATTACTACAGACTGTTCTGTTTTTGACGGATTCTGTTTTTCATGTGTTGTTTACTTATTTTGATGAATCTATGGCTAGTAAAATAGTTTATAAACCATAGATAAGTTGGAATACAGTATGTTTAACACCAATATAAATAAAGAATGAGTTCATTACAGTACCTTGAAGTGGTGATTTATTTTCTTATACTAACGGAGCTTACGAGTTTTCTGTTAAGTTTTGTGTTGTGAAGTTTTCAAGTTTTGGGTAAGGATTCGATGAACTATGGAATAAGGAGTGGCAAGAGCCTAAGCTTGGGGATGCCCGAGGCACCCCAACATAATATTCAAGGATAGCCAAGAGCCTAAGCTTGGGGATGCCCCGGAAGGCATCCCCTCTTTCGTCTTCGTTCATCGGTAACTTTACTTGAAGCTATATTTTTATTCGCCACATGATATGTGTTTTACTTGGAGTGTCAATTTATTTTGTTAGGATTTGCTTTCTGTTATTTAGAACAATGTTTTGCATCTTTTATTTCAATAAAAGTGGCATTGATATCCTTTACTATGCCTATGTTACAAGTATACATGTTGCTGTTTGAAAACACAAAGTTTACCGCTGTTGCAATAATTCCCTAGAGAAGTCAGAATGTGATAAAATGTTGAAACCTTTTGCATATTAAGCTCTGATAAATATAATACAGTGGGAATTTTCTTTCATAATTTTTGGAGCTAGGGAAGTATGGATGTTGCTGCATTCTTTACAGAGTGTCCTGTTTAGGCAGATTGCTGTTATGTTTGCATTGTTTGCATATGTTTGCTTCTTTAATAATTCTGTTTGAGGATAGGACTATTAAATATGCAGATGAATTTAGTATGCAATGTTGAATAATAATTTTAGTGATTTGCTACAGTAGAGTATGATAAGGTTTTTGCAATGGTTTATACTAACTTATCTCACGAGTCCTTGTTGAGTTTTGTGTGGATGAAGCTTTTGAGATTTAGGGAGACTGTGATATGATAGGAATTAAGGAGACACAAAAGCTCAAGCTTGGGGATGCCCAAGGCATCCCAAGATAATATTTCAAGAAGTCTCAAGCATCTAAGCTTGGGGATGCCCCGGTTTGCATCCCACCTTTCTTCTTCAACAACTATCGGTTAGTTTCGGTTGATCCTAAGTTTTTGCTTCTTCACATGATATTTGCCATTCTTAGAATGTCATTTTATTTTGCTTTGCTTGCTGCTTGAATAAAATACCAAGATCTGAAATTCTTAAATGTTAGAGAGTCTTCACATAGTTACATAATTATACAACTACTCATTGATCTTCACTTATATCTTTCGGAGTAGTTTGTTATTTGCTCTAGTGCTTCACTTATATATTTTTAGAGCACGGTGGTGGTCTTATTTTGTAGAAATAGATGAACTCTCATGCTTCACTTAGATTATTTTGAGAGTCTTAAATAACATGGTAATTTTCTTAAAATCCTAATATGCTAGGTATACAAGATTAATAATAAAATTCTCTTATGAGTGTTTTGAATACTAAGAGAAGTTTGATGCTTGATGATTGTTTTGACATATGGAGGTAATAATATCAAAGTCATGCTAGTTGAGTGGTTGTGAATTTGAGAAATGCTTGTGTTGAAGCTTGCAAGTCCTGTAGCATGCACGTATGGTAAACGTTGTGTAACAAATTTGAAACATGAGGTGTTATTTGATTGTCCTCCTTATGAGTGGCGGTCGGGGACGAGCGATGGTCTTTTCCTACCAACATATCCCCCTAGGAGCATGCGCGTAGTGCCGAGGTTTTTGATGACTTGTAGATTTTTGCAATAAGTATGTGAGTTCTTTATGTCTAATGTTGAGTCCATGGATTATACGCACTCTCACCCTTCCATCCTTGCTAGCATCTTCGGTACCATGCATTGCCCTTTCTCACATGAGAGTTGGTGCAAACTTCGCCGGTGCATCCAAACCCCATGATATGATACGCTCTATCACACATAAACCTCCTTATATCTTCCTCAAAACAGCCACCATACCTACCTATTATGGCATTTCCATAGCCATTCCGAGATATATTGCCATGCAACTTTCCATCATTCCGTTCATCATGACACATTCATCATTGTCATATTGCTTAGCATGATCATGTAGTTGACATAGTATTTGTGGCAAAGCCACCGTTCATAATTCTTTCATACATGTCACTCTTGGTTCATTGCATATCCCGGTACACCGCCGGAGGCATTCATATAGAGTCATACTTTGTTCTAGTATCGAGTTGTAATCATTGAGTTGTAAATAAATAGAAGTGTGCTGATCATCATTTTCTAGAGCATTGTCCCAAGTGAGGAATAAAAAAATAGAAAGGCCATAAAAAAGAGAGGGCCCAAAAAAAGAGAAAGGCCATAAAAAAGAGGGAAGTCCCAAAAAAATGAGAGAAAAAGAGAGAAGGGACAATGTTACTATCCTTTTACCACACTTGTGCTTCAGAGTAGCACCATGATCTTCATAGTAGAGAGTCTCTCATGTTATCACTTTCATATACTAGTGGGAATTTTTCATTATAGAACTTGGCTTGAATATTCCAACAATGGGCCTCCTCAAGTGCCCTAGGTCTTCGTGAGTAAGCAAGTTGGATGCACACCCACTTAGTTTCTTGTGTTGAGCTTTCATACATTTATAGCTCTAGTGCATCCGTTGCATGGCAATCCCTACTCCTTGCATTAACATCAATCGATGGGCATCTCCATAGCTCATTGATTAGCCTCGTTGATGTGAGACTTTCTCCTTTTTGTCTTCTCCACATAACCCCCCTCATTATATTCTATTCCACCCATAGTGCTATATACATGGCTCGCGCTCATGTATTGCGTGAAGGTTTATGAGTTTGAGATTACTAAAGTATGAAAAAATTTCTTGGTTTGTCATCGGGGTTGTACATGATGAGAGCATTCTTGTGTGAAGAAAATGAAACATGACTAAACTATATGATTTTGTAGGGATGAACTTTCTTTGGCCATGTTATTTTGAGAAGACATAATTGCTTAGTTAGTATGCTTGAAGTATTATCATTTCTATGTAAATATGAACTTTTGTCTTGAATCTTATGGATCTAAATATTCATACCACAATTAAGAAGAATTACATTGAAATTATGCCAAGTAGCACTCCGCATCAAAAATTCTGTTTTTATCATTTACCTACTCGGGGACGAGCAGGAATTAAGCTTGGGGATGCTTGATACGTCTCCAACGTATCTATAATTTTTGATTGCTCCATGCTATGTTATCTACTGTTTTGGGCAATATTTGGATTTATTATCCACTTTTATATTATTTTGGGACTAACCTATTAACCGGAGGCCCAACCCAGAATTGCTGTTTTTGCCTATTTCAGTGTTTCGAAGAACAGGAATATCAAACGGAGTCGAAACGGAACGAAATCAATTGGAGAAGTTATTTTTGGAAGGAAAGCTACCGGATGGACTTGGACCCCACATCAGGAGCCAAGGGAGGTGCTCACGAGGTTGGGGGGCGCGCCCCCTGCCTCGTGGGCCCTCCGAAGCTCCACTGACGTACTTCCTGCACCCATATATACTCACGTACCCTAAAACTTCTAGAACATACAATAGATCGGGAGTTCCGCCGCCAGAAGCCTTCGTAGCCACCGAAAGCCAATCTAGACCCATTCCGGCACCCTGCCGGAGGGGGAATCCTTCTCCGGTGGCCATTCTCATCATCCCGGCGCTCTCCATGACGAGGAGGGAGTAATTATCCCTCAGGGCTGAGGGTATGTACTAGTAGCTATGTGTTTGATCTCTCTCTCTCTCGTGTTCTTGAGGTGATACGATCTTGATGTATCGCGAGCTTTTCTATTATAGCTGGATCTTATGATGTTTTCTCCCCCCTCTACTCTCTTGTAATGGATTGAATTTCCCCTTTGAAGTTATCTTATCGGATTGAGTCTTTAAAAGATTTGAGAACACTTGATGTATGTCTTGCCGTGCGTATCTGTGGTGACAATGGGATACCACGTGATTCACTTGATGTATGTTTTGGTGATCAACTTGCGGGTTCCGCCCATGAACCTATGCATAGGGGTTGGCACACATTTTCGTCGTGATTCTCTGGTAGAAACTTTGGGGCACTCTTTGAGGTTCTATGTGTTGGTTGAATAGATGAATATGAGATTGTGTGATGCATATCGTATAATCATACCCACGGATACTTGAGGTGACATTGGAGTATCTAGGTGACATTAGGGTTTTGGTTGATTTGTGTATTAAGGTGTTATTCTAGTACGAACTCTAGGGCTGTTTGTGACACTTATAGGAATAGCCCAACGGATCGATTGGAAAGAATAACTTTGAGGTGGTTTCGTACCCTACCATAATCTCTTCGTTCGTTCTCCGCTGTTAGTGACTTTGGAGTGACACTTTGTTGCATGTTGAGGGATAGTTATGTGATCCAATTATGTTAGTATTGTTGAGGGAACTTGCACTAGCGAAAGTATGAACCCTAGGCCTTGTTTCAACGCATTGCAATACCGTTTACGCTCACTTTTATCATTAGTTACTTTGCTCTTTTTATAATTTCAGATTACAAATACCTTTATCTACCATCCATATACCACTTGTATCATCATCTCTTCGCCGAACTAGTGCACCTGTACAATTTACCATTGTATTGGGTGTGTTGGGGACACAAGAGACTCTTTGTTATTTGGTTGCAGGGTTGCTTGAGAGAGACCATCTTCATCCTACGCCTCCTACGGATTGATAAACCTTAGGTCATCCACTTGAGGGAAATTTGCTACTGTCCTACAAACCTCTGCACTTGGAGGCCCAACAACGTCTACAAGAAGAAGGTTGTGTAGTAGACATCAGGCGCGGGGTTGTGCAAAGAGCGGGTCTGGCGGTCAGCACACAAATCGTTTACCGAGGTTCGGGCCGCGGAGATGCGTAAAACCCTAGTCCTCCTTTGGTGTGTATTTGAGTGTTCTTGTGGTTTTGAACTAGCTACGATGTCTCTCTAGTCCAAAAGATCCGAATCCCTCTCCAGTATGCCTCGGGCCTCCTTTTATAGACGAAAGGGGTCGCCACAGTGGCACACAGGAGGTGGAAAGGTGTACAGTGGTTGAGTCTATCCTCTGGCATCGTCGGACAAACGCATTTAATGTGCTGCCGATGTGCCCCTCTTTCTTTATCGGGGACGGCAAGGAAGCTCGTCCTAGCTGTCGCCGCCTCGCCTGCTCCAATGCGCGTCCGAGATGATGAGGCGTTGTGGCGCCACGTTGGCCGGCTACTGGGCTGGCGCGGTGCTGGAGCCTTCACAAAGATCTGCATGCCACCACGCAGGTGATTGCTGAGTTGGTGTAGAGGTCGCGTGCTGCCACTCAGATGCCTGCCCTACTGGTCGAGCTAGCAGCTGCATGGGAGCAGCGGTGGAGTCTTGGCAGGCGCGGGCCTGGCTGCAGCCCTGCAGGCGTCCTCGGCATGGGTCTTGCCGAGGGCCCGGCAAGGGTCCCGCTGCGGCACCGCGGTCGTCCCCGGCAAGGATCTTCCGGTGGTCTGATACGTCCATTTTGCATCATGCTTTTATATCGATATTTATTGCATTATGGGCTGTTATTACACATTATGTCACAATACTTATGCCTATTCTCTCTTATTTTACAAGGTTTACATGAAGAGGGGGAATGCCGGCAGCTGGAATTCTGGGCTGGAAAAGGAGCAAATATTAGAGACCTATTCTGCACAGCTCCAAAAGTCCTGAAACTTCACGGAAGTTATTTTTGGAATTAATAAAAAATACTGAGCGAAGAAAATACCAAAGGGGGCCCACACCCTAGCCACGAGGTGGCCCCTGGTGGCCCTCGGATGCCCATCTTTGGCTATATGGGGTCTTTCATCGAGGAAAAATTCATAAGCAAGCTGACGGGAAGAAACTCCGCCGCCATGAGGCAGAACCTTGGCGGAACCAATCTAGGGCTCCGACGGAGCTGTTCTGCTGGGGAAACTTCCCTCCGGGAGGGGGAAATCATCGCCATCGTCATCACCAACGATCCTCTCATTGGGAGGGGGTCAATCTCCATCAACATCTTCACCAGCACCATCTCATCTCAAACCCTAGTTCATCTCTTGTATCCAATCTTTGTATCCAAACCTCAGATTGGTACCTGTGGGTTGCTAGTAGTGTTGATTACTCCTTGTAGTTGATGCTAGTTGGTTTACTTGGTGGAAGATCATATGTTCAGATCCATTATGCATATTAATACCCCTCTGATTATGAACATGAATATGCTTTGTTAGGAGTTACGTTTGTTCCTGAGGACATGGGAGAAGTCTTGCTATTAGTACTCATGTGAATTTGGTATTCGTTCGATATTTTGATGAGATGTATGTTGTCATCCCTCTAGTGGTGTCATGTGAACGTCGACTACATGACACTTCACCATTGTTTGGGCCTAGAGGGAGGCATTGGGAAGTAATAATTAGATGATGGGTTGCTAGAGTGATAGAAGCTTAAACCCTAGTTTATGCATTGCTTCGTAAGGGGCTGATTTGGATCCATATGTTTCATGCTATGGTTAGGTTTACCTTAATACTTCTGATGTAGTTGAGGATGCTTGCAATGGGGGTTAATCATAAGTGGGATGCTTGTCCAATTAAGGACAGCACCCAAGCACCGGTCCACCCACATATCAAATTATCAAAGTACCGAACGCGAATCATATGAACGTGATGAAAACTAGCTTGACGATAATTCCCATGTGTCCTCGGGAGCGTTTTCCTTCATATAAGAGTTTGTCCAGGCTTGTCCTTTGCTACAAAAAGGATTGGGCCATCTTGCTGCACCTTATTTACTTTTATTACTTGCTACTCGTTATAAATTACCTTATCACAAAACTATCTGTTACCGATAATTTTAGTGCTTGCAGAGAATACCTTACTGAAAACTGCTTATCATTTCCTTCTGCTCCTCGTTGGGTTCGACGCTCTTACTTATCGAAAGGCTACGATAGATCCCCTACACTTGTGGGTCATCAAGACTCTTTTCTGGCGCCGTTGCTGGGGAGTGAAGCGCCTTTGGTAGGTGGAATTTGGTAAGGAAAAAATTTATATAGTGTGCTGAAATTTACTGTCACTTGTTACTATGGAACATAATCCTTTGAGGGGTTTGTTCGTGGTATCTTCGCCTCGTCCAGAACCAAAATTAGCTACCCCTCAACCTACTGAACCTACTGAAAATGTTTACTTTGAAATTCCTTGAGGTATGATAGAGAAACTGCTAGCTAATCCTTTTGCAGGAGATGGAACATTGCATCCTGATTTACACTTAATCTATGTGGATGAAGTTTGTGGATTATTCAAGCTTGAAGGTATGCCCGAGGATGTTATTAAGAAGAAGGTATTCCCTTTATCTTTGAAGGGAGAGGGATTGACATGGTATAAGCTATGTGATGATATGGGATCATGGGACTATAAGCGATTGAAATTTGAATTTCACCAGAAGTTTTATCCTATGCATCTTGTTCATCATGATCATAATTATATATATAATTTTTGTCCTCGCGAAGGAGAAAGCATCACTCACGCTTGGGAGAGGCTTAAGTCAATGTTATATTCATGCCTCAATCATGAGCTCTCAAGAGAAATGACTATTCAGAATTTTTATGCTCGCCTTTCTCTCAGTAATCGCTCCATGCTCGATACTTCTTGTACTGGATCTTTTATGATGAACACTATTGAATTCAAATGGGATTTATTGGAAATAATTAAACAAAACTTTGAAGATTGGGACCTCGATGAAGGTAAGGAGTCAGGTATAACACCTGAGTTTGATTGTGTTAAATCTTTTATGGACACTGATGCTTTTCATGAATTTAGCACTAAATATGGACTTGACTCTGAGATAGTAGCTTCTTTCTGTGAATCCTTTGCTACTCATGTTGATATCCCTAAGGAGAAGTGGTTTAAATATAATTCTCCCATTGAAGTAAAAGCATTTCACCTATTAAAGTTGAAGAAAAGACTATCACTTATGATGATCATATTGTTCCTGTTGCTTATATTGAGAAACCACCTTTCCCTGTTAGAATAAAGAATCATGCTAAAGCTTCAACTGTGGTTAACAAAAGTAATATTAAGACACCTAAACCCCTTGAGAAAATTAAAGTTGAACCTAGTATTGCTATGGTTAAAGATCTCTTGGACGATAATATTGATGGGCATGTTATTTACTTCTGCAATGAAGCTGCTAGAATTGCTAGACCTAATGCTAAAAATAAACATAGACCTGTTGTAGGCATGCCTGTTATTTCTGTTAAAATAGGAGATCATTGTTATCATGGCTTATGTGATATGGGTGCTAGTGCAAGTGCAATACCCCATTCCTTATACCAAGAAATTATGCATGATATTGCACCTGCTGAGATAGAAGATATCAATGTTACCATTAAACTTGCCAATAGAGATACTATTTCACCGATTGGGATTGTTAGAGATGTTGAAGTCTTGTGTGGGAAACTTAAATACCATGCTGATTTTCTTGTCCTCGGTTCCCCACAAGATGACTTTTGTCCCATTATATTTGGTAGACCCTTCTTGAGTACTGTTAATGCTAAGATAGACTACAATAAGGATATTGTTTCTGTTGGTTTAGGGGATATGTCTCGTGAGTTTAATTTTGCTAAATTTCGTAGAAAACCTCATGATAAAGAATTGCCTAGTAAATATGAAATTATTGGTCTTGCTTCTGTTGTTGTGCCTCCTATTGATCCTTTAGAAAAATATTTGCTAGACCATGAGAATGATATATTTATGAATGAAAGAAGGGAAATAGATGAAGTATTCTTTAAACAGGGACCTATTCTGAAACACAATTTTCCTGTTGAAATCCTAGGGGATCCTCCTCCACCCAAGGGTGATCCCGTGTTTGAGCTTAAACCATTTCCTGATACTCTTAAATATGCTTATCTTGATGAAAAGAAGATATATCCTGTTATTATTAGTGCTAACCTTTCAGAGCATGAAGAAGAGAGATTATTGAAAACTCTGAAGAAGCACCATGCTGCTATTGGATATACTCTTGATGATCTTAAGGGCATTAGTCCCATATATGTCAACACAAAATAAATTTGGAGAAAGACGCCAAACTAGTTATTGATCACCAACGACGGTTGAATCCTAAGATGAAAGAAGTGGTAAGAAAGGAAATATCAAAGCTCCTTGAGGCAGGTATAATTTATCCCGTTGCTAATAGTCAGTGGGTAAGTCCTATCCATTGTGTCCCTAAGAAGGGAGGTATTACTGTCGTTCCTAATGATAAAGATGAATTGATTCCACAAAGAATTATTACAGGTTATAGGATGGTAATTGATTTTCGAAAATTAAATAAAGCTACTAAAAAGATCATTACCCTTTGCCTTTCCTTGATCAAATGCTAGAAAGATTATCCAAACATACACATTTTTGCTTTCTAGATGGTTACTCTGGCTTCTCTCAAATACCTGTGTCAGTTGATGATCAAGCAAAGACCACTTTTACTTGCCCTTTCGGTACTTTTTCTTATAGATGTATGCCTTTTGGTTTATGTAATGCACCTGCTACCTTTCAAAGATGCATGGTGGCTATATTCTCTGACTTTTGTGAAAAGATTTGTGAGGTTTTCATGGATGATTTCTCCATTTATGGATCCTCTTTGATGATTGCTTGAGCAACCTTGATCGAGTTTTGCAGAGATGTGAAGAAACTAATCTTGTCTTGAACTAGGAGAAGTGCCACTTTATGGTTAATGAAGGTACTGTCTTGGGGCATAAAATTTCTGAAAGAGGTATTGAAGTTGATAAAGCTAAAGTTGATGCTATTGAAAAGATGCAGTGTCCAAAGGACATTAAAGGTATAAGAAGTTTCCTTGGCCATGCCAGTTTTTATAGGAGGTTCATTAAATACTTCTCAAAAATTTCCAAGCCTCTGACTAATCTCTTACAAAAAGATGTTCCTTTTTGTCTTTGATGATGATTGTGTAGAAGCATCTAAAATACTTAAGAAAGCCTTGATTTCTGCACCTATTGTTCAGCCTCCTCATTGGAATTTACCCTTTGAAATTATGTGTGATGCTAGTGATTATGCTGTAGGGGATGTTCTAGGACAAAGAGTTGATAAGAAGCTGAATGTTATCCAATATGCTAGTAAAACTCTAGATAGTGCCCAGAGAAATTATGCCACTACTGAAAAAGAATTTTTAGCAGTTGTATTTGCTTGTGATAAGTTCAGACCTTATATTTTTTATTCTAAAGTAACTATTCACACTGATCATGTTGCTATTAAATATCTTCTGGAAAAGAAAGATGCTAAACCTAGACTTATTAGATGGGTTCTCCTACTACAAGAATTTGATTTGCATATCATTGATAGAAAGGGAGCTGAGAACCCCGTTGCAGACAACTTGTCTAGGTTAGAGAATGTTCTTGATGACCCACTACCTATTGATGATAGCTTTCCTGATGAACAATGAAATGTCATAAATGCTTCTCGAACTGCTCCATGGTATGCTGATTATGCTAATTACATTGTTGCTAAATTCATACCACCTAGTTTCACATACCAGCAAAAGAAAAAGTTTTTCTATGATTTGAGACATTACTTTTGGGATGACCCACATATTTATAAAGGAGTAGATGGTATTATTAGACGTTGTGTACCTGAGCATGAACAGGAACAGATCCTACACAAGTGTCACTCCGAGGCTTATGGAGGGCACCACGCTGGAGATAGAACTGCGCATAAGGTATTGCAATCCGGTTTTTATTGGCCTACTCTCCTCAAGGATGCCTGTAAGTTTGTCTTATCTTGTGATGAATGTCAAAGAATCGATAATATTAGTAGACGTCAAGAAATGCCTATGAATTATTCACTTGTTATTGAACCATTTGATGTTTGGGGCTTTGATTATATGGGACCTTTTCCTTCCTCTAATGGGTATACACATATTTTAGTTGCTGTTGATTACGTTACTAAGTGGGTAGAAGCTATTCCGACTAAGTGCTGATCATAACACCTCTATTAAGATGCTTAAAGAAGTTATTTTCCCGAGGTTTGGAGTCCCTAGATATTTATGACTGATGGTGGTTCACACTTTATTCATGGTGCCTTTCGTAAAATGCTTGCTAAGTATGATATTAATCATAGAATTGCATCTCCTTATCACCCAAAGTCTAGTGGTCAAGTAGAGTTGAGTAATAGAGAGCTCAAATTAATTTTGCAAAAGACCGTTAATAGATCTAGGAAGAATTGGTCCAAGAAACTTGATGATGCATTATGGGCTTATAGAACTACATATAAAAATCCTATGGGTATGTCTCCTTATAAAATGGTTTATGGTAAAGCTTGTCACTTACCTCTCGAACTAGAACATAAGGCATATTGGGCTATCAAAGAGCTCAACTATGATTTCAAACTTGCCGATGAGAAGAGGTTATTTGACATTAGCTCACTTGATGAATGGAGAACCCAAGCCTATGAAAATGCCAAGCTGTTTAAAGAAAAAGTTAAAACATGGCATGATAAAAGGATACAAAAGCGTGAGTTTACTGTAGGTGATTATGTATTGCTATACAAGTCTCGTTTAAGATTTTTTGTAGGAAAACTTCTCTCTAAATGGGAAGGCCCTTATGTCATCGAGGAGGTCTATCGTTCCGGTGCCATAAAAATCAACAACTTCGAAGGCACAAATCTAAAGGTGGTGAACGGTCAAAGAATCAAACATTATATCTTAGTAATCCTATAAATGTGGAAACTAATATTATTGAAGCCGTAACTCCGGAGGAATACATAAGGGACACTTTCCGGAACGTTTCAGACTCCGAAAAGGAATAGGTACGTGGTACGGTAAGTAAACTGACTCCAAAACAGTTCTAATGGCAATTTTTCTCCATTTTGGAATATTTAAGAAAATAGGAAAATAAGAAGCAGACCGGAAAGGACACGGGGCTTCCACAAGGGTGGAGGGTGCACCCCCTGCCTCGTGGGCACCTCGTGCGCTCTCTGGACTCCGTTTTCTTGCACGATACTTCTTTTGGTCAGTAAAAATTCATTATATAATCTCCCGAAGGTTTTGACCACCGTATCACGCGAAAATCTCATGTTATTGTTTCGAGCTGTTTTCTACCAGGGTTTTAAAGGCCAAGCATCATGTTGTCTCCCTCCTCCTCCAACAATGAGGGAAACTATGCTTGGCTAGTGAAGATGGAGCTGAAGAGAGAAGAACCCGATGAGATCAACAAGGATGATGGGATCAAGAAGGCCATGGGGGATCAAGTTCCGGCAGTAGCAGAAGAAGACATCCTTCAACCTCACCACAATCTCCTTACCCCAACGGAGATTGAAGCTTTCAATATGATTGAATTAGCTCGCATGCAAAACAAGTATCTCACAAGTGAAAATATTTTATTGAAGGAGCATATCATCGCACTCAAGGGCATTATTCGCAAATTGGAGGATCTCTTATGATCGATGTGCGACTACCCATCATCACCAACACCTTCTTCACCAACAAAGAAGAACCGAGCATCGGGTATGGGCACTCCCCTTGGCAACTGCCAAGCTTGGGGGAGTGCCCCGGTATCGTATCACCATCACACTTTTATCTCTACCGTTTTTCTTAGTTCGATCCTTTTGATAATATCTTGATCTAGTAGAATAAAGTTTTAGTATGATCTAGTTGTGAGTTTTTCTTTATGATCTTCGTATGTAATCGAGTCCATGAGCTCTATATATAAAGATTAGTGTTGAATCAAGGGCTTGATTATTTTGCTATGATCTTGAGGGATTAAAATAAAAGAGAAAAAATAAAAAGATATAAAGAGATCATATGGATCTTATGGAGAGTAATGAGCTCACATATAAAGAGTATGATGAATAAAAGTTGTTGAGAGTTGACAGACATAGTTTTGGTCATCATTGCAATTAATAGGAAGTAATAAAGAAAGAGAGGTTTTCACATATAAATATACTATCTTGGACATCTTTTATAATTGTGAGCGCTCATTAAAATATGACATGCTAAAGAGTTGATGTTGGACAAGGAAGACAATGTAATGGGTTATGTTTTCTAACATCTGAGATAAATTATATTGTCATGGATCATCCAACATGTTGAGCTTGCCTTTCCCTCTCTTGCTAGACGATTTATTTGCACCAAGTAGAGATACTACTTATGCTTCCAAATATCCCTAAACCCAGTTTTGCCATGAGAGTCCACCATATCTACCTATGGATTGAGTAAGATCCATCAAGTAAATTGTCATCGTTGCAAGCAATAAGAATTGCCCTCTAAATATGTATGACTTATTAGTGTGGAGAAAATAAGCTTTATATGATCTTGTGATGTGGAAGAAATAAAAGCGGCGGACTACATAATAAAGGTCCATATCACAAGTGGCAATATAAAGTGACGTTCTTTCGCATTAAGATTTCGTGCATCCAACCATAAAAGCACATGACAACCTCTGCTTCCCTCTGCGAAGGGCCTATCTTTTATTCTTGTCTTATACTTAATGCAAAGAGTCATGGTGATATTCACCTTCCCTTTTAAAATTTTATCCTTTGGCAAGCACAATGTGTTGGAAGGATCCTGATATATATGGCTAATTGGATGTGGGTTTTCATGAACTACTATTGTTGACATTACCCTTGAGGTAAAACATAGGGAGGCAAAACTATAAGCCCCTATATTTCTCTGTGCCTGATTAAAACAACATAACCATAAATATCGCGTGAGTGTTAGCAATTATGAAAGACTAAAAGCTGGTTGAGTATGTGGACTTGCTGAAAAGCTCTTATATTGACTCTTTCCTATGTTATGATAAATTAAAATTGCCTCAATGACTGAGATTAGAGTTTGTTGGTTTTCAATGAAGTTTCTGATTCATACTTGAAATTGTGATTCAATTGTTACTTTAGCATAATAGATCATATGACAATATATACATACATACATATATATATATTGTTATTCTAAGAATGATCATGATGCCCTCATGTCCGTATTTTATTTTATCGACACCTCTATCTCTAAACATGTGGACATATTATTCGATTTCGGCTTTCGCTTGAGGACAAGCGAGGTCTAAGCTTGGGGGAGTTGATACGTCCATTTTGCATCATGCTTTTATATCAATATTTATTGCATTATGGGCTGTTATTACACATTATGTCACAATACTTATGCCTATTCTCTCTTATTTTACAAGGTTTACATGAAGAGGGGGAATGCCGACAGCTGGAATTCTAGGCTGGAAAAGGAGCAAATATTAGAGACTTATTCTGCATAGCTCCAAAAGTCCTGAAACTTCACGGAAGTCATTTTTGGAATTAATAAAAAATATTGAGCGAAGAAAATACCAGAGGGGGCCCACACCCTGGCCACGAGGGTGGGGGGCGCGCCCTACCCCTTGGGCGCGCCCCCTGCCTGTGGCCCCCCTGGTGGCCCTCTGATGCCCATCTTTGGCTATATGGGGTATTTCATCGAGGAAAAATTCATAAGCAAGCTTTCGAGAAGAAACTCCGCCACCACGAGGCAGAAACTTGGCCGAACCAATCTAGGGCTCCGGTGGAGCTGTTCTGCCGGGGAAACTTCCCTCCGAGAGGGGGAAATCATCGCCATCGTCATCACCAATGATCCTCTCATCGGGAGGGGGTCAATCTCCATCAACATCTTCGCCAGCACCATCTCATCTCAAACCCTAGTTCATCTCTTGTATCCAAACCTCAGATTGGTACATGTGGGTTGCTAGTAGTGTTGATTACTCCTTGTAGTTGATGCTAGTTGGTTTACTTGGTGGAAGATCATATGTTCAGATCCATTATGCATATTAATACCCCTCTGATTATGAACATGAATATGCTTTGTGAGTAGTTATGTTTGTTCCTGAGGACATGGGAGAAGTCTTGCTAGTAGTAGTCATGTGAATTTGGTATTTGTTCGATATTTTGATGAGATGTATGTTGTCATCCCTCTAGTGGTGTCATGTGAACGTCGACTACATGACACTTCACCATTGTTTGGGCCTAGAGGGAGGCATTGGGAAGTAATAATTAGATGATGGGTTGCTAGAGTGACAGAAGCTTAAACCCTAGTTTATGCATTGCTTCGTAAGGGCTAATTTCGATCCATATGTTTCATGCTATGGTTAGGTTTACCTTAATACTTCTGTTGTAGTTGTGGATGCTTGCAATGGGGGTTAATCATAAGTGGGATGCTTGTCCAAGTAAGGACAGCACCCAAGCACCAGTCCACCCACATATCAAATTATCAAAGTACCGAACGTGGATCATATGAACGTGATGAAAACTAGCTTGATGATAATTCCCATGTGTCCTCGGGAGTGCTTTTCTTCATATAAGAGTTTGTCCAGGCTTGTCCTTTGCTACAAAAAGGATTGGGCCATCTTGCTGCACCTTATTTACTTTTATTACTTGCTACTCGTTACAAATTACCTTATCACAAAACTATCTGTTACCGATAATTTCAGTGCTTGCAAAGAATACCTTACTGAAAACTGCTTATCATTTCCTTCTGCTCCTCGTTGGGTTCATCACTCTTACTTATCGAAAAGCTACGATAGATCCCCTACACTTGTGGGTCATCAGGGTCTCGTGGATTTTCTTGGCAAGGATCTTGCCAAGGATCATCGTCTTCTGGTTCTCATCTGATCTTGTGTATTTATGATCTCTACAAAGATCTGCATGCCACCATGGAGGTGCCTTCGGGGCCTTGGTTTTTATGTGGTTGATGGTGTCGGGAACCCTTGGGCTCAAGGGTGGCGCGCTCTACGGGCGTCAGGAAAGTTTCCTCGACAAGGATCTTGTCGGGGCCGCGGAAACCACCCCGGCAAGAGTCTTGCCGGGGGAGTCCACCTCGCCATCTTTCTCTCTTTGCACCCCTTGTCTTGGCGTTGCTCTGGCTGTCTTGTGCTCTGGCATCCATCCTCTGCCCTACTTAGTGCGGCCGTGGGCGTGGCTCTGACTGCCCGCGCACAAGTAAAGGGGTGCAAAAGGAGAGCCCCTACTTTTGTACACTGACAATTGTGGAGTAGTAAATAGATGGTGGGTTGCGAGAGTGACAGAAACTTAAACCCGAGTTTATGCACTATTCCGTAAGGGACCAATTGTATCCTAGAGTTTAATGCTATGGTTAGAATTTATTCTTAATACTTTTCTCGTAGTTGCGGATGCTTGTGGGAGGGTTAATCATAAGTAGGAGGTTTGTTCAAGTAAGAATAGCACCTAAGCATCGGTCCACCCACATATCAAGTTATCAAAGTAGCTAACACAAATCAAACCAACATGATGAAAGTGACTAGATGAAATTCCCGTGTACCCTCAAGAACTCTTTGCTCATTATAAGAGACCGTTTTGACCCATCCTTTGCCTCAAAAGGATTGGGATACCTTGCTGCACACTTGTTACTATTATCATTACTTGCTCGTCACAACTTATCTTGCTATCAAACTACTCGCTACTTACAGTTTCAGCACTTGCAGACATCACCTTACTGAAAACTACTTGTCATTTCCTTCTGCTCCTCATTGGGTTCGACACTCTTACTTACCGAAAAGATCTACAATTAATCCCCTATACTTGTGGGTCATCACATGGGAGTGCCTCGAGGCTGAGGCCGCCGCCGAGGCCTACATGAGAGAGCTCCATCGTCAGCACCCGGAGATCATGGAGGCGGAGTGGGCGATCTTTGCCGGTGTGGAGGGCGGCGAGGTTATCGCGCTCTCCTCCGGCGATGAGGTCGAAGGGACAAGGACGGCGGCGTAGAGGGTGGCGAGGTTATCGCGCTCTCCTCTGATGAGGAGGTTGAAGGCGGCGGCAACGGCGGTGCGGAGGGCGTCTAGGTGGGCCCCGAGGACGAGGAGATCGATGTCGATGAGTGGAGGAGTGCCTTCCCCAACGACCCTGACGACGCCACCGGCCCGGACCCGGCTCGCGACACACCGTACATGACGAGGAAGGATTGGCTCGACCTTTGCTTTGACAAAAAATAGTTTAGCTTAGTTTAAATTTATGTTTTATGTTTGGTTATGCAAAACTATCTATGTTTATGTTTGAATCCATGCTACTTTCGGTTGAACCTGCTTTGAACTTGATCAAATTGAAGCTTACAACGTTAAGTTTAGGGGATCGACTAGAAAAGGCCAAAAATTGCTGGAGTATGTATGTGTGTGTGTATATCCACTAAGGGTTTTAGTCCTTTAACTTTTAAAGGATCGGCTAGAGATGGCCTTATGACTTGTTTATTATAGTCTTCACAATGTGATACTCTATATGTGCAACTATTTGCCATGCAGTTCAATTTCATCAATAACAGTTTCAACAATACCACTATGAATTACGATATTTGGTTGCTGTTAAGGATATTGTAGTTAACATGCCTTTTCGTTTTTTAACAATGACTAGTGTACTGTAGACCTGCACAATACCAGTTTGAATGACTATTTTCTTGTTTTTAAATGTTATGCCTGATGCAGTTAGCACACCTTTCCACTTCTTATTTTGCTTAACTAGCGTGCTTAAGCCTGCACACTGAAGCTATCATTTGTAGATTATGTTGTCTACCATGGATATATTTAGTTGATGTTTAGCCTGTTGTTCTTAACATGCCTTTATATGTACTCATGCAGGACAATATTGAGAACAGTGTTGTTTTCCATCGAGGTTAGTTTCATCGCATTGCTTATATGTACTCACTGTTCAGGATATCGGTAGCTGGTACCATATAGCCTGGGGCTGATAAGGGATTAATCGTCGAATCGGACATTCCAATGAATATATCTGTAACCCATTTAGCAGTAGGTTAACTAGGGCCATATTTAATATATCTGAGGCTACATAGCAACATGCATTGTACTGAATGACTAAATATGCAATCCCAGGTTACATAGCAACAAGGAAGAGTGTTACATTAATATTCTGGTGATGTCTAGATATACATGTAATCAAATCTTATATAATGGGATGGAGGGAGTGTTGTACTACATCATTTTTCAATTGTTGTTTAGCTTCTAATATTAACTTGGTGTTTTTAGGTACATATATCATTGCCAAAGTTCCACACTTCGACCCTTTCTAGGGCAATGAGATATTCACGAACCAGCATCAAGTGAGGAAACTAATAAAGATTGTTATTAAAATGGGTCCAAAGATGCCAATCGAACTATTTGTTTACACTTTATGCAAGGCAACTGTGAACTGCACGATGGTAATTAAGAACCATGTAGCCTTCTTTTTACTGCCCATAATGAGTTGTGTTAGATGGCAATGTCTGAATCTTTTTTATTTTGCAGTGGATCCTGAAGCAGTTTACTCAAGATTACCTCTCAAACTACATGATTGGCGGTCGTCCATCATAAGGGGTTGGACTAGAGTCTTGCATGCCTTCTGCATCCAGGAGAGCAAAGTAGGGCCATTCCGCTTCACCTTGTTCAGCAACCGGAATGTTTGTCGCCTCTTTCTTTACCATCTGTAATAGTACAAGTATAGAACCCTGGTTCATCATTCTTTATTTAGTGCTTATGTAATTCTTAAACATATGTAACTGTGAGTCGAATAATGCATTGGTTGTTTGAACCTGATGGATATGAATAAAACTATAGCCTACTTTCAAGTTTAAATTAGGTACAACATTAAATAGCAACAATTAAATTAGGGTGAAATTATGGTGTGCAGGTCATTACGGCGCACACGGTTAATAAAGCACAACATGTGTGATATACATCATAATCCAACACGGTTCACGAAGAGGAAACGTGTGTAACAATGCACACAGTTGCCGTTTGCAAAGCGTGTGTGATGTTAGACACTATCACATACGGTGCAGGAAAACTAAATGTGTGTGATTGTCTACCTATTAGACGGTTTATAATCATGAACTGTTTGTGATGTGCCAGGCAGGCATCGTAAAACTCCCGTGCCTGGAATCTGCCTGGAAAATTCCTGTGCCTAGAATCTGCCTGGTTTTAGGTAAAACCACAAAACTCTGACTGCGATGGCAATGCGAGAACAAATGAGTAGCAAGGATGAAGCGTTTGGGATATTCGAGATATCGAAAACAGTTACATAGAGACAATTGTATGCATCAAGGCTCCCTATCCCCGATGGTTTTTGGGTCGTGTGGGAAGGACCCTCCTATCGCCGTCACTCACTAGGCGACGGCTCCAAATGCTATCGCGGAAAGGGGTTAAAAACTATTTTTATGGCACCAACGCGTACCAGTGCACCAACAACTCTCCCATCTTGGGGAGGGCAATCTCCATCAACATCTTCAACAGCACCATCTCATCTCAAACCCTAGTTCATCTCTTGTGTTCAATCTTGTTACCGGAACTATAGATTGGTGCTTGTGGGTGACTAGTATTGTTGATTACATCTTGTAGTTGATTATTATATGGTTTATTTGGTGGAAGATTATATGTTCAGATCCAATATGCTATTTAATATCCCTCTGATCTTGAGCATGATTATCATTTGGGAGTAGTTACTTTTGTTCTTGAGGTCACGGGAGAAATCATGTTGCAAGTAATCATGTGAACTTGCTATGTGTTTGATATTTTGATAGTATGTATGATGTGATTCCCTTAGCGGTGTCATGTGAACGTTGACTACATGATACTTCACCATATTTGGGCCTAAGGGAATGCATTGTGGAGTAGAAATTAGATGATGGGTTGCGAGAGTGACAGAAGCTTAAACCCCAGTTTATGCGCTTTTCCGTAAGGGACCGATTGGATCCAAAAGTTTAATGCTATGGTTAGAATTTATTATTAATACTTTTCTCATAGTTGCGGATGCTTGCGGGAGGGTTAATCATAAGTAGGAGGTTTGTTCCATTTAAAAACTCTTCTCATAGTGAGTGAGTTTGAAACTCTTTGAAAGTTAAATGGGAGGAATAAAAGGACTTTCCCAAACTTTCATATTTGCTTTCTGACCTCCATGAATTCAAATTCTTTTCAAATACAAAACCCTTGAGTGAAGATGATATGACTTCTTCCATTTAAAAAATGAAAAGGGTGTTTGAAAAATATTTGAATTCCATTGGGAAATATTTTTTTCAATTCAGAAACTTTATGCAACTCAATGATTTTCACGAGAGAAGATAAAATGACTTCTTCAAATTATGAAATATGAGTTGGGAGTTTCAAAGGATCAATTTCAAGTCCTTTTGAAATTTATTTTCAATTTGGATTTATTTGAGTTTTATTCAAATTATTTTGCTCCAAAAATAAAATATATGGAAATTAGGGTAACATGATTCCCTACAATAGAAAATTGGAGAAAAATTAATTTGAAATCATTTTGGTATTTTAAAATGATTTCTGTTGGATTTTAATAGACCAGTAGCACTCTTTGAATTATTAGAATTTGTGTGTATTTTATTTAATGCTAGAAAAATGTTCAAGTCGTACAAAATCTTTTTCTGAAATTTTTTGATATATTATATGCCTATATAAAATTTTCTTTTATTTTTGTTTTTATGATTTTGTTTATTTGGAAATTGTTTTAAAAAAAATACTCCCCGCCGCCGACTGGGCCGGCCCAGCACCCAGCCAGGCCAAGGCCCAGCTCCGCACCGCCTCCCTCCACCCAAGCGGGAGACCGCCGCCGCCACGACTGCCGCCACCGACCTCGGCGTCCGTGCCAAGGTCGGGCACCGCTGCCCCCTTGCCCAAGGCGCTCCGCCTCCAATAAATAGGCCGGACCCCCCCTCTCTGTCTCTCCCCGCACCTGCCCCGCTGCCTCTCTGCCCGCGCCGCCGCCGCATCTCGCGCGCCGCCGCCGCCACAGCCGCCTGCCGCGCCGCGTCGCCGTCGCCCGCACTGCACGCCGCCGCCGCGCCTGGATCCGCCGCCTGCGCTGCCGTTGCCTGCCGCTGCGACCTCGTCGCCTCGCCGCGCTTCTCCGCCCTCAGCGCCGCCGCCCCGCGCCACCGCCAACCGTCGCTGGAGCCGCTGCTGCCGTCGACCGTCGCTGTTCGGTTTTCCTACCCGAACCGCTGATCAGGTAAAACCGCCCCGGTCCGGTTTTATTTAGGCTACGGTTTAATTTCGGTTCTTAAAAAAACCGATAAGTTGGTTATCCAGCGGGCGTTCGCTATTTAGGGTTCAGTAGCGAACGGTTTTCGTCTTATAGGCTTCCGCAGTGAACGTTCGCTATTTTATTTTATTTCAGTTTCGGCCAGGGACCCGTTTGTGAATAAATTATTTACAGAATAGCCCCTGATCTTCAAAACACTATAACTTTTTGCTCGTTGATCCAAATCCAACGAACCAACGCCCACTTCTTCGTTATGAACCCCTCTATCCGGATAAACAACTTAAACATGTTTTTGAAAAGTTTAAAATTTGAATTAGAGCAGATTTGAATTCAAACTTCGTTTGATTATAACTTGAGTTTCGTAACTCCGTTTGAGTTGATTCTTTTTGCAAATCGAAGCTCTTGACCTAAACATTCTAATAAGGCCAAATTCACATAATTTTGGTACTGTTAGAAATTGTTTTATGTTGCAAGAGTTATTTGTTTGGTTTTGATGTTTTCCGAATCGTCTTCTTCGTTTTTCTGATCTTTTGAGTGATTGCTTATGTGTGGTTACTATTGTTTGCTTACGATAGATTGACCAGAGTGTGACGAGTAGAGCTATCAAGAGTTTTGAGTGCGAATCATCTTCATCAACATTGCAGGCAAGTTCACACTTTGATCATACCTTTTCTACAACCCAGTTTTATTGCATTAGATCAATCCTCTCACATTGCATGATTAGGATCTAATTAAATTGTGGGATGGGAAGTAGATGAGGTAGTACCTATCACCTGTATTATTATGAAACCTTTGGGAGTTACTTCTACGTTTGCTTATTATGCCATGCTATGCTAGTAGACGTGGATTGGGTGAGTGATATCCATGACAGATGTGAGTTGATAATTTTAATGGTTTATCTAAGGTGGCAACTTAAACACACATCTGGGTGGATTGAGGCACCTGATGTCTATCAGGACTTGCCTGTTTTATTTTGGACCGCCACCCAGGCTCAAAGGGATCATAAGATCATTCATGCTAGAAACTTCCGTGTGCAGCCACATGCTACTATGGGCTCTGGCATAGTTGACTAAGTTGTGCGAACTCTTATGGGGTGGACTAGCAGATGTAGGGGTTGTAGGTGGTACGGTCTACCCCACATGTAACGTGCTAGCGCTTCTGAAAGACTATGTCTCGGTCATCCGTTTCTCAAACACCATGTAGTGCGAGAAAACAAACGGAGGCGACCGAGTCATGTGGGGAAAAGTGCGCAAACCTCTGCAGAGTGTACAAACTAATCATGATTAGCCGTGTCCCCGGTTATGGACATCTTGAGTATCTAGTTCTTGGATTATCTTGTTGATCTCATCATGTTACTTTAAATGAATATTGTTGGGTTTAATGATGTTACTTAATTGGGATTGAGAATGCTGTCAACCATTCTCAATGTTCAACAACCACCATGATAGTAATTAAATTTATTCCTTTGCAGTAGGGAAAAATTGGCTTTTCGCAAAAACCTTATAACCATAGAGCTTTTCCACCAGCCATATATGCATGTAGTGATAGCCATTGTTTATCATTTTCTCTATGGTGTGAATTTGCCAGTACATTCAATGTACTGACCCGTTTCGGGCTGCAACGTCTCATGTTGCAGGTTTCTTACGACGAGTAAGTGATACGTTAGGGTTACGATTTCTACACTCAACTTTGCCGTTGGTGTTGATGGGAATCCACAACCTTGTTGCTTCCGCTATATGGATTGAGGTAATAGTATCTACGTTACTTTATACATGTGATTTACCTCTGTTATAAATCCTTCGAGTACTGTGTGTGTCAGCATACCGGTCCAGGGATGACACTTAAGCACAGAGACTTGATCCATTCGGGTCAGGTCGCTACACTACTTGGGATCCCGGGAATGTCCGAAGGGTGCTAGGCGAAGATATTCTAGTTTTCACGTAAGTGCGCGCGCAAGGCGACGTCTACCGTCGGGTCCAGCTGCGCTCCGATGGACGTTGTTTTAGTAGGATCTGTCGGGTGCACTTGAAACTTAACATTTTCATCTACTGGTTTGAAAGAGGTGGATTTAGGTCTCTCGTTGAGAATCACATCATCCTTGTCCACCGTGGGTCGTAGGGTGGTTAGTTCTTCGGCCGCAAAGGCTTCGGATACTGCCTCAAGAGGCAAGGATGCGGTTTTGTTTTTGGCGCGGAGTGCTTTATTTGGATTACTCGTAACTGTGATTATTCCATTGGGCCCTGGCATTTTAAGCTTCATGTACCCAGCCTTCTTAAGGCAAACTTGTTTAACTTATGTTTGTACTCAGATATTGTTGCTTCCACTGACTCGTCTATGATCGAGCTCTTGTATTCGAGCCTTCGAGGCCCCTGGCTTGTAATATGATGCTTGTATGACTTATTTTATTTGTAGAGTTGTGTTGTGATATTTTCCCATGAGTCCCTGATCTTGATCGTACATGGTTGCGTGTATGATTACTGTACGGTCAAATCGGGGGCGTCACAAGTGCCTGGGCGTCGCACGTGTGAGCTCGCTCATTGGAGCTCTCGGGCGGCCACGACACGCATGTGAGGGAGGCAGCAGGAGGGAGAAGGAAGAAGGGTACAGGGGCGTAGCGCGTCGCCGATGTTGAGGCGCATCGTCGAGCATCTGGGGGAAGGCCGAGGTGGTCGGAGGCGTCGGGCAAAGGGCGGCTACAATGCGGGAGCGCACTGTAGCACGCTCCAGAGCGCGTGTGTGGCCGGCATGGCCATTTTTTAGGCAATGTGGGCGCGACCAAGTGTGCCTAGTAGTGCTAGGGGTAGTAAATAAGTGGGGAAGGGCATTGGATGCCCTGGAGTGGCCATGGTGAGAGAAGCGTGGTGAGGGAGAGAGATGTTGAGCTTGTCTAGAGAGGTAAATGGGGGTTTTCACCCCTCAATCATTGATCCTTGGCCATGCAAATCTTACCAGAGGTAGAGGGTGATTAGGTTTAGCTGTGTTAAAATTTTGGGCTCATGGGGAATAGTGGAAGAGGTCAAAGTGATGATTTTGGGAAAATGGCAGAAGGTGCTTGATGCAAGTTTGAGCTACTTGCATTTGTCTCCTTCTTGTGCCACTTGTTGGGGATGATGCACATGACCATTTGGCAATGTGGTAGAAATTTGGACTCATTTGGATAAAGTTGCCAATGCAACTTTTATAAACCCTAGAAATCAAGAGAAATGGATTTGCTTCGATCTAGCTAAGCTAATCTCTTCTCCTTGATGCACTGTCGGTGTCAAAACCGGCAGATCTCGGGTAGGGGTCCCGAACTGTGCGTCTAGGCGGATGGTAACAGGAGGTAGGGGACACGATGTTTTACCCAGGTTCGGGCCCTCTTGATGGAGGTAAAACCCTACGTCCTGCTTGATTAATATTGATGATATGGGTAGTACAAGAGTAGATCTACCACGAGATGAGAGAGGCTAAACCCTAGAAGCTAGCCTATGGTATGATTGTTGTTCGTCCTACGGACTAAAACCCTCCGGTTTATATAGACACCGGAGAGGGCTAGGGTTACACAGAGTCGGTTACAATGGTAGGAGATCTACATATCCGTATCGCCAAGCTTGCCTTCCACGCCAAGGAAAGTCCCTTCCAGACACAGGACGAAGTCTTCAATCTTGTATCTTCATAGTCCAGGAGTCCGGCCGAAGGTATAGTCCGGCTATCCGGACACCCCCTAATCTAGGACTCCCTCAGTAGCCCCCGAACCAGGATTCAATGACGATGAGTCCGGCGCGCAGATTGTCTTCAGCATTGCAAGGTGGGTTCTCCATATTCCGTGTACCTGTTCAAAAAGTCCGGTTTCTTGTAGCGCTCCTTGTCTTCTACACCCAATAATGGCCGTCTTCCACGTGTCAAACGAATACGAAAAGTCAGGGTGTTTTTTTATATTTACACCCCTAGTCGCATGAATGAGCCGCCTATTTAAGGGGATGAGGATTTAGATCCAAACCACACCTTCTCCCCTCCGCGAGTATTCATCAGAGCATATCCGACAGAGGTCCATTCTATCATGGCCGGCCGCCGCAGCTCCTCCTCTCGCCCTTCCAGCCCTCAGCCTGGAGATTGGAAGAGGTGCTCCATCCCGCACAGCGAGCTAGCGACGCCCCAGACCAAGGGATTTCTCCCCCCGGCCTATATGGTCCCGGTTCAAGCCGGACTTGCCACCTATAATGGCGGAGAGCGCCCCCAATCCCTCCAAAGGAGAGCGGGTATGCCTTGTCCCTTACTTAATAATAGGGCTCGGATTTCCGATTCATCCGTTTCTCCGGGGGCTCCAGGAGTTCTATGGCCTCCAGCTGCACAACCTCACGCCTGCCTCCATATTGCATATCGCGGGCTTCGTAGCCCTTTGCGAGCTGTTTTTGGGTTGCGAGGCTCATTTCGCGCTGTGGAAAAGGCTATTCTGCCTTGTGCCCCGTTCTAAGAAGGGGTTAATATATCAAGTGGGCGGAGCCGAAGTGTGGCGCATCACCGGGACCAGATATCTATCCGGAACCCCAAAGAAGGTGTCCGAAGACTGGCCTTCGGAATGGTTTTATATAGAGGACGTCCCGCTGCCGGATCCTGTCCGGATCGGCCTCCCTGAGTTCGACAGTGCTCCCCTAAAGAAGCGCCTCAGCTGGCGTCCACGGAGCCCTCAGAGGGAAAGCGACAAGGACGTTCTTTACCTGATGGGCCGATAAGATTGTTAGCTCATTCCGGACTTACCATGATCGGGGTCATGGCCGCATGCATCATGCGAGGGGTGCAGCCACTTCAGTATAGAGGCCGCCCCATGTGGGACTTCAACGGGGAGGACGATGCCACCCGCCACGGCCGTAAGGGGCCGGATTCGGCTGCCGCTCTAATAAAGATCTTGTCCACTTTGTACAAGGGAGAAGAGGAGGAATTTCTCCGCGTCAACCCTCAGGGTGGATTTTCTATGTACAATCCCCCAAGTTGGGTAAGTGGACACTTTTACTTGCCCATCCGTTTTATATTCCCATTGTTAAATATTCAGTCTAACGACTTCAACGCAGGAACTGCGCCAGGCTGTTAAAGAAATAAACAGCCCCCCTCCACAACCCGAGGATCCGGGACGGTTCCTGGACCCGGCCTCTCAAGAGGATCTAGACTTATCTGTGGAGCTGATTGATGGGGTGTTTCATCAATTGAGCAAGGACAACGCCTTGGTGGCCATTACGGCCGATTACCCAGGGCTACTCCCAGCCTCACAGGTAACTGAGACCGAAGTCCCAGCACTTTGAAAAGAGATCTATCCTCATGTGTTTTCTATTGCCGTATGACAACCGTGTTTTGCAGGGGAGGTCCTTGAGACGGGAGGCCAAGCCTGCGGCGACTAGCCAACGAGGGGCGGCAAGGCCCCGCGGGCTGAAAAGAAGTGCGGTCCGGACTGAGACGCTGGCGCAAAGGTATAGCGCGCCATCTTAGTCCTAGGTGTTATTCCTTCAAGGCATACTAATGCTCGTGCTCTCTTCAAGACGAAGAGACCTCGCCGGACTATATCCAGAGAGGTTGCCAATCGCGCCTCCACCAGCCAGGCTCCAAAGCCTGGTCCGGACGCGGAGGCGAACACGAGGCGCGCACCGGACGCTCCTCCGACAGAGGATGCAGACAGGCTGTCTGCCACCAATTCCGAGCTGGAGAGTGCCATGAACCACAGGCGTCGCCGGACAGTTCTTCGCGATGCTTGTTTCTCCCAAGAGGCATTGGATGCCTTCAATTCGGGAGATGCATACCTCCGTGCCGCTCAAAATGGTCTAGCCAGAGCCACGGAGCAATATGTAAAAGACATACGGGTAAGAAAATTTTGGTAATTATATATATACCAGTAGCCCTCGAGACTTGAAACAGTTAGAATAACTGATTTAAGGATCATTTGTTATGCAGGTTCTTACAGAAAAGAATACCCTACTGTCCCAGGAGCTGGAAGAGTGCAAAGCCCAACTTGAGGCCACACTAGCCGCGGCCGGGGAGCCCAAGGAGACCCCCTCTGGTAATATACGCTTCGAAAGATAAGTGTTTTGCGAAGTGCGGCGTGGGTGCAAATCTGACAAATGAAATTGCAGATGGCGCCGGATTAAATCCGGAAGAGCAACAACTCCGACACCAGCTAAAGGCTGGTGAGAGCGTGCTGACAAAGGTGAGGCGGGAGAAGAACTATCTCCAAGATTCCAACACCAAGTTGGGCATTGAACTGAAGGATGTTCGTGCCCAGCTGTTGGACTCCGTGAAGGAGAATCAGCGGCTTCGACACGGCATATATAGTAAGTGCTTAAACGAACTTTGAAAAAAGAGTTCGGCGAGGAAGTCGACTAACAGAGTAATGTCTGTAGGTATGCTAACAGGTCATCCTGCAGAGGAAATGCCTGGTTCTACGGGTGACCTTCTTCCCGAGCTCTCACAACTGCACAAGCGAGTTCGGCAGGTGATGCAAGGCATCGCGCAGGCCTTGTGGCCATCCGTCTCCATGCCCGAAGGCCTTGCAGAGCTTGTAGAGAAGCTGAAGGGAGTGCGGCGGCGCTTCCGATTGTGGAAGATGTCTGCCTGCCGTCAAGGCGCCAGGGAGGCCTGGGCCATGGTGAAGACGCGGTACACGAAGGCCGACCCAAACCACATGGCCGAGGTCGGACCCGTGGGGCCCGATGGGAAGGAGATCCCTGTGAGCTTAGTATACGGCCAAGTAGAATTGGCCGCAAAGTACTCCCAACAGGACTGTAAACTAGACAGCCTGTTAGATGGTATTGAAGAGGAATACAATCAGTCAGATTGACTATGTAATTATAATTGACATGTGTAATGCCTTCTAGCCAGATTGTAGATCGTTTGTCATGGACCTTTTCGCTTCAACCTCGGGACCTGACGGTCCGGAGTGTGTTCGAATACCCTCGCGGTTATATAAGAACCGGGGTATGCATGGAGACCAGGCGTAGGGGTCATTAGTGCTTGAACAGACAAGTGCTCAACTAGTTATGTTATATTACATGGTTAGTAAGAAACATCTTCCAGGGAGAATAGTTCCGTTAGGGGTTCCTTTCCCTGGGAGGCATGCCCTAAAGTGCATGTCCATTCTGCGGAAAGAGATGCGGGAAAAACATCTGGGGGCGTATAGATAAATAAGTGAAAAAAGATCATCTTTAGTTCACCGACCGAATATTCCCTTAAGAACGCTAGCTTTCGGCTTCACCCAGTCTGAGGTACACATCCGGCTGACCCGGCAGTAACAATCGCAGAGGTGCTCCCTTTACCACCTAGCCGAACAATCGGGAACGTAGGGGTAAGCATAGGAGCCAGGCAACCCAGCTTGGCCAAAACTTAAGTCATATCGATGCATATAATGGTGAATAAAAGGTACATGCGGAAGTGTGACACATGTGTTGGGCATGAAGCCCGTATAAATAAGCTTCTGTTTAAGGAAGCCCCCAGGTTTAATGAGCGCGGATAGCGCATCACTGTATGAGCCTTTAAAGGCTATAAGAGAGAGAGAGGAGAAGGAGAGAAATGTAAGACAGAAAGTATATAAAAAATGGACATAGGAAGGAGACGAACACAGAGTCCGACGCTAGGCGTAGAATCTTTGGAGACGGGCTGCGTTCCATGGGTTCGGCTCGAGTCGGTTATCCGATGCATCTCACAGGCGGTACGCTCCACTAGTCAGGACTTGGTCAATTATGAAGGGACCTTCCCACTTGGGCTTGAGTTTGTCCTTTTTTTTATCTGGCAGGCGTAGAACTAATTCGCCAACGTTGTAATTTTTGGCCCATACTTCTCTGCTTTGGTATCTTTGAGCCTGCTGTTGATAAAATGCGGAACAGGCTTTTGCCACGTCACGCTCTTCCTCCAAGGCGTCCAAACTGTGCTGCCGATCGAGCTCGGCTTCTCTTTCTTCGTACATGCGCACTCGAGGTGAGTCATGAATTATGTCGCAGGGCAAAACTGCCTCTATGCCGTACACCATGAAGAATGGTGTGTATCCGGTGGTGCGATTCGGCGTGGTCCGCAGCCCCCAGAGTACGGAGTCGAGCTCCTCTACCCAGTGCATATTAGATTCCTTAAGGGGCCGCAGTAATCTGGGTTTGATGCCGCTCATGATAAGACCATTTGCACGTTCGACCTGACCGTTAGTTTGTGGGTGATAGACGGAAGCATAATCGAGCTTGATGCCCATGTTTTTGTACCAGAGTTTTACCTCGTCGGCCGTAAAGTTCATGCCGTTATCAGTGAAGATGCTGTGGGGGACGCCGTAATGGTGTACAACCCCGGATATAAAGTCTATCACCGGTCCGGATTCGGCCGTCTTAACAGGCTTGGCTTCTATCCATTTGGTGAACTTATCCACCATGACCAGTAAGTATTTTTTCTTGTGGGTTCCGCCTTTAAGGGGTCCAACCATGTCAAGCCCCCAGACCGCGAAGGGCCAAGTGATGGGGATAGTTTGGAGGGCGGTGGGTGGCATATGGCTTTGGTTTGCAAAAGGCTGGCAACCGACGCGTCGTTGGACTAAGTCCTGGGCGTCTGCCCGGGCCGTCGGCCAATAAAAGCCTGTACGGAAGGCCTTGCTTACAAGGGACCGAGCTGCAGCGTGATGACCATCGAGTCCGGCATGAATTTCATCCAGGAGGTTCCGCCCTTCCTCTTCGGAGATGCACCTTTGAAGGACTCCGGTAGCGCTTTTCTTATAAAGCTCTCCCTCATGGACTTTATAGGCTTTAGATCGCTGCACTATGCAGCATGCCTCGTTTTGGTCCTCGGGGAGTTCCTGCCTAGTAAGGTAGGCGAGGAATGGTTCTGTCCACGGGGCGATGCGGCCATTATTATGTGGGCTGAAGGTGTTATTTCATTGGCAGAGCCTCCAATTATGTCAGACTGTTCGGTGTCAGGCAGTGCGGTTGGGTCCGGGCTGTTATTGCCGGGTTCCCCTTCCCATACTACGGATGGCTTGAACAACCTTTCCAAGAAGATGTTGGGGGGGACTACATCGCGTTTTGCGCCGATGCGTGCCAGGACATCTACCGCCTGATTATTTTCCCGGGCTATATGGTGAAATTCGAGCCCTTCGAACCGAGCTGACATTTTTAGGACGGCGTTGCGATAAGCTGCCATTTTTGGATCCTTGGCATCAAAGTCTCCATTTATTTGGGATATTGCGAGGTTCGAGTCCCCGCGCACCTCTAGGCGTTGAATGCCCATGGATACTGCCATCCGGAGACCATGTAAAAGGGCCTCATATTCGGCTACATTGTTGGAGTCTGTGTACATTATCTGGAGTACGTATTGAACTGTGTCTCCTGTGGGGGACGTCAAAACAACGCCAGCCCCTAGACCGGCCAACATTTTGGAGCCGTCAAAGTGCATGACCCAGTTTGAATATGTGCCGTACTCTTTAGGGAGTTCGGCCTCCGTCCATTCTGCGACGAAGTCGACCAAAACTTGCGACTTGATAGCTCGCCGTGGCTTGTAAGTTATGTCGAATGGGAGGAGCTCAATGGCCCATTTTGCAATCCGGCCCGTCGCGTCGCGGTTGTTTATAATATCGTTAAGTGGCACTTCCGAGGCTACTATTATTGAACACTCTTGAAAGTAGTGTCGCAGCTTCCGGGATGCCATAAATACCGCGTACGCAATCTTTTGATAATGCGGGTACCGTGACTTGCACGGAGTAAGGACAGTGGACACATAGTAGACCGGCTTTTGAAGGGGGAATTTGTGTCCGTCCGTTTCTCGTTCGACGACGAGCACTGCGCTTACGACCTAATGGGTTGCTGCAATGTATAATAGCATTGGTTCGCCAATGTTTGGCGCGGCCAGGACTGTGTTAGTTTCCAAGATGGCTTTTATTTCGTCGAGTCCGGCCGTGGCTGCATCCGTCCACTCGAAGTGTTCGGTGCGCCGAAGGAGGCGGTAAAGGGGTAGGGCCTTTTCTCCCAAGCGGGAGATAAAGCGGCTTAGAGCCGCCACGCATCCGGTTAATTTTTGTATTTGTCTGAGGTCCTTCGGGATATCCAATTGTGACAGAGCTCGAATCTTGGCTGGATTTGCTTCAATTCCTCTACCGGATACAATGAAGCCCAAGAGCTTTCCGGCTGGAACGCCGAAAACGCATTTTTCCGGGTTGAGCTTGATGTCGTATGTTCGGAGGTTACCGAATGTTAGCCTCAAGTCGTCTACTAGAGATTCGACATGTCTTGTTTTAACGACCACATCATCTACGTATGCCTCCACTGTTTTGCCGATCTGGTTTGCCAGACATGTCTGAATCATGCGCTGATATGTTGCGCCGGCATTTTTGAGCCCGAAGGGCATTGTGTTGAAGCAGAATGGGCCGTATGGTGTGATGAATGCCATTGCGGCTTGGTCTGACTCTGCCATCTTTATTTGATGGTAGCCAGAGTATGCATCGAGGAAACACAACGAATTGTGTCTTGTGGTGGCGTCGATAATTTGATCGATGCGTGGGAGAGAGAAGGGATCCTTTCGGCAAGCCTTGTTAAGGTCTTTAAAATCAGCGCACAGGCACCAGGATTTGTCCTTCTTTGGTACCATCACCAGGTTTGCTAGCCAGTCTGGGTGTTTTATATCTTTGATGAATCCGGCCTCCAGTAGCTTGGCTAGCTCCTCTCCCATGGCCTGTCTCTTAGGTTCGGAAAAACGCCGAAGAGCCTGTTTGACTGGCTTGAATCCTTTTAGGATATTTAAGCTGTGTTCGGCCAGCCTGCGTGGGATTCCTGGCATGTCTGAAGAGTGCCAGGCGAAAACGTCCCAGTACTCTCGTAGGAACTCTCGCAGTGCGGCGTCTACATCAGGGTTTAACTGTGCTCCGATGGAAGCTGTTTTATTGGGGTCCGTTAGATGGACCTGGAATTTGACTATTTCGTCCGCCGGTTTAAAGGAGGTGGACTTGGATCTTTTGTCGAGTATCACATCGTCCCTATTCACCATGGAGCGCAGCGCAGTCAGTTCCTCAGCCTCTAGGGCTTCGGATAGCGCCTCGAGGGCCAGTGCGGCTGTCTTGTTTTCGGCGCGGAGTGCTATGTCTGGATCACTAGCGAGAGTGATGATTCCGTTAGGCCCGGGCATCTTGAGCTTCATGTACCCGTAATGGGGTATTGCTTGGAAGATTGTAAACGCTTCCCACCCTAGCAGAGCGTGATATCCGCTACTGAACGGGGCCACTTGGAACGTGACCTCTTCGGACCTGTAATTATCTCGCGTGCCGAACACCACATCTAGTGTGATTTTTCCTGTACAGCGCGCTTCCCGACTGGGGATTATTCCTCTAAAGGTTGTGCTGCTTCGCTCAATGCGGTTCCGGTCTATTTCCATTTTTTGAAGGGTTTCCTCATAAATGAGGTTCAATCCGCTGCCGCCATCCATGAGTACCTTGGTAAGACGAAAGTCGTCCACTATTGGACTGAGGACCAATGCGGCTGGTGCTCGGGCTGTTCGGAATTTAGGTTCATCACTGGCGTTAAAAGTGATAGCCGTGTCACTCCATGGGTTTATTGTTGCTACTTGGTAGACTTTGGCAAGGCTGCGGAGTGTTCTTTTTCGCATATTATTTGATGCGAAAGTCTCAAAGATTGTTGATACCGTACTAGTGTCTCTGGGGTGGCTTTCTGTGGCTTCTGGAGTTAGAAGATCTTCGCCAATTTTTGCCACCTGCCGGAGTATCCAACATGCTCTAAGGCTATGAGTTGGTGTGGCGCACTCTGCACTGTGAATTTTATAGGGTCCATTAAGCCATCCTTCCAGCACGGTTCCGTGCCCTATAGAGGGCTTTTGCTTTTTGGTATTGAACCCAGGTGTCTGGCGATGATGCACCCTTTTATTTCGGACTGGGTTTGTATTCAAGGCCGGATTGTCCCAAAATTTTATTTCGGTTATCCAGGCGCTTTCCATCACATGGTACTTTCGTACTATGGACGCCAAGTCAGCGAAGCGTGTAATATCACGGCGACTTATGGCGTTGAGGATTCCCTTGTTCGTGCAATTATTGCAGAAGAATGAAATTGCGTCTTCCTCGCGGCAGTCCTTTATCCTATTCATAACCAGGAGGAATCTGCCCCAGTAATGATGTACTGTTTCTTCGGGCTCTTTCCTAATTTGAGATAGATCGCTTATGTATGGGTGGGTGGGTGGAATCAAATCCGAAACCTCACCCAATCTGAGACCCAGGGGCCAAGGAGTTTCCAAACTCGGAAATTTGGATTCTTGGATGCTGTCCAATGAATCTAGCCCGTCGCCCGACTTTAAGTTCAGGTCTTGAGTGATGTCCTCCCCTCCGCGGGTATCCGGCTTGGAGGGATCCGGAATCCGGACATAGCTAGTCCTTAAGATAGATGAAGGGTCGCCGCACTGTCCCTCTACCACAGCAACGTGATGGGTGGCCTGGGGAGAGTTAATCTCTCTCAGATCGGGTTTAGGCCTAATCTGGTCGTAATCCATAGCGACTCCCAGGGCGGTGAAGCGATCCAAGAGCTCGTTTAGGGAAGAGAGCTCCATTGGATCTAGCTTCTCGGCGAATTCCGAGATGACGTGAAGATTTCTTTCGATGACCCGAGAGGTCATCGTCGGCGCAGCAGCCGAACGGGCGGTCATAAGGAAACCACCTAGCCTGAGAGTCTGGCCGACAGCCAAAGCTCCCTTAGCAACGGTGCCGTCTTTAAAGACGGGATGAGGCATCCTTCCTGATGGCGACGGCATAGAGGAACTCTCAATGAAAGCACCAATGTCGGTGTCAAAACCGGCGGATCTCGGGTAGGGGGTCCCGAACTGTGTGTCTAGGCGGATGGTAACAGGAGGCAGGGGACACGATGTTTTACCCAGGTTCAGGCCCTCTTGATGGAGGTAAAACCCTACGTCCTGCTTGATTAATATTGATGATATGGGTAGTACAGGAGTAGATCTACCACGAGATGAGAGAGGCTAAACCCTAGAAGCTAGCCTATGGTATGATTGTTGTTCGTCCTACGGACTAAAACCCTCCGGTTTATATAGACACCGGAGAGGGATGGGGTTACACAGAGTAGGTTACAATGGTAGGAGATCTACATATCCGTATCGCCAAGCTTGCCTTCCACGCCAAGGAAAGTCCCTTCCGGACACGGGACAAAGTCTTCAATCTTGTATCTTCATAGTCCAGGAGTCCGGCCGAAGGTATAGTCCGGCTATCCGGACACCCCCTAATCCAAGACTCCCTCATGCACCACTTGGTGTAGTGTCATTTTTTGGCATTTGAGCATGTCCACAAAGTTTGCGATCAAATGGAGAAAGTTGGCAATGTAGAGTTGTTCAAGTTTGGTTCTGGACAGAGTGGGCTTTGGGGCACTTTTGTGAACCAAAATGATTTTGATTGAGATGAAGCTTTGCAAGATCATCATATTATGCATATGTGACTTGCTAGAATTTTCATGGATTTATTTGAAAATAGTTCTTATAGAAATATTTCAAATACTTGAAATGAACATAAATGGTTTTGGAGGGTTTTGTCCAATATTTTTATCATGACCATGTGTTGAAACTCATATATATGGAAAATATATGTCTACTGAGTTTCCCTAAATTTTCTGAAATATTTTTGAAGCTTTAAAATAATTTTAACCTATTAAAGACCATTTATGTCCTTAATGAAAGCCTTTAAACAAAATATAAAAATAACTTTTAAAATAATAATTTTCTGGTTTATGGGGGTCCTATATCTAATAGGAGTCAAATACATCTTTGGAAAGATTTTTGCTGCCCTTAATTAAGCACTTGCACTGCAATCCTCAATTGAGGGGTTTTTGGAAAACCTAATTTAAGAAATTCTTTTTGGCCAAAATATTTTTGTAAGAAAATACTATGCTATCCTGTACACATGGCATGATTAGTGGAAAAAGTCTTGGGTCAAGGAGATGAAGTATAGGTGGTGGAGCTCTAATATGACTTTCATGAGCACTTGAAACCACAGAAAGAAAATCCAAATCAAATAGAAAACCAAATAATGCAAAAGTTTTTGTTGGTCCAAATTTTCATGCTTTATTAATGCAAGTGACATGTTACAAAACATTGGGTGTGACTGACAGACGTGATGCCTATATACATGATCATTGCCATGAATAACATCATAACTATGCGCTTTTCTATCAATTGCCCAACAGTATTTTTCTACCCATTATATGCTACTGTTTTGAGAGAGATAAGCCTCTGGCAAAAACTATGGCCCCCGGGTCTACTTTTATCATATTACTAAAACCAAAAAACTTGTTATATTTATTATCTTTTATTTTGTTCTGCAATTTATCTATCTACCACTACAAGATTTAATCCTTGAAAGTAGCGAGTTCAAGGGGATTGGCAACCCTCTTGCCCATGTTGGGTGCAAGTATTTGCTTTCGTGTGTGTCGGTGTGAAACGACACCTATGGGATCACAAGAATCCCTACTACGGTTGCCGGGGCGCATGGTTGCGAGGAGAGCAGGGCTAGTAGACAGCACGAGGATCATTTACCCAGGTTCGGGCCGCAAGGATGCGTAAAACCCTAGTCCTGCTTTGGTGGGTGTATTTCTGAGAGTTCTTGAGCTCTCGAACTAGCTGTGGTCAGCGTGTGGTTCCAAAGAGCCGAATCCCTCTCCTTGTCGCCTCGGGCCTCCTTTTATAGGAAAAAGGGGTTGCCACAGTGGCACACAGGAGGTGGAAAGGTCTACAGTGGCACGAGGTTATCCCTTGTATTACAGGACAAGGTGCATTTAATGCACCGCTTAGGTGTCCTCTTGCTTTATCGGGGATGGGGGAGAGGCCCGTCCCATCCGTCGCCGCTTCTCCTCGCTTCGACACACGCCTCGGCCAGGGATGCGTGCAGTGCCATGTACGCAGGAAGGCATCTGAGTCGGTGTGGTGGTGGAGCCTTCACGAAGATCTGCATGCCGCCATGCAGGCACTTGACGAGTTGGCCTGGGAGCAGCATGTTGCCACGCAGGTGCTCACCCGGCTGGTTGGGCTGGCAGCTGCATGTCAATGATAGTGGGAGCTTGGTTGACATGGGCTTGGTGGTGGCCTTGCCGGCGTCTTTGGTGGGGGCCTTGCCGGGTGGCCCGGCAAGGGGTCTCACCATGGCGTGTTGTCGTCCCTGGCAAGATCTGCCGGGGGTCTGGTGGCCTTCCTTGGCAGGGATCTTGCTGAGGATCGCCGTCTTCTAATTTGATCTTGAATATGTCTTCACAAAGATCTGTATGCCACCACACGGGTGCCCTCCCGAGCCCTGACCCTATGCTGATGACAGCACTGGGGGCCGTGGGCTCAAGGGTGGCTCACCCTGTTGGCGTGGGGTGAGCTGTCCCGGCAAGAGTCTTGCCGGGGCCGCAGAGGCCACCCGGCAAGGGTCATGCCGGGGGAACGTGCTTTGTCCCTCTGCTCTTTGTGGTCTTGGCCTGGGCGTTGCTTTGATTGTCTTGGGCTTCGATCTTACCTTGGCTCACCTCCCTCGTTCTGCTTGGTGTGGTCGTGGGCGCGGCTCTGACTGCCCGTGCACCGAAAAAGGGGTACAAAGATGCGCCCCTATTTTTGTACACCGATAGGAGCCCCCGGGCCTGGGCCACACATAAGCGCAACACGTTGTTGGGCCAGGCCCAAAACAGTGCGCGGGCAGGTGGGGCGGTTTTTACCGTGGTAAGTTTCTTCGCGCGCTTCGCCTCCCACGACCCGCGCGCGTGGCGCGGCATGGGGGTGTGCGTGACGTGGGAGGCATGCGTGGGGCGGTTTCCGCGCACATGCGTCACGTCGCAGTAAATGGGCAGCGCGCCCCGCGGCTTCCCCATAAAAAGGGTTAACCGCGGGCGCACTGTTCCTTTTACCCTCCGCACAACCCCAATCTTGCCTTCCTCTTCTTCCTTAAGCTTCATCTTCGCTTGCCGTCGTTGCACTTCCGCCGCCCACTGCCCCGCCCCCTTCCTCCAGTTGCCATGGCACCAAAATCCACCAAGGGCAAGGGAGTGGCCAAGGACGCCGGAGCTGCGGAGCCGCCGGAGAGTGCGCTGGCGGTGCAGCGGACGCAGTCCGCCTTCTTCCCCTCGACGGTCGACGTGTTCGAGCTTCGGGACTCCTTCAGGCCCCTGTGGGGAGTGAAGATGGGGGGAGAGAATTCGGGGCATCCGACTACGCGTGTCATCCCCGCCGACTGCGCCGAGGCTGCCCCAAATCGGCACCCCTTCTTTGTTGATTATTTCTCTTGCGGGCTCTGTCCTCCCTTCTCCGATTTCTTCAGCGACATCATGCACACCTTCGGCTTCCACCTCCTAGGTTTTACTCCGAATGCGGTGGCGTGCATGGCCCTTTTCGCGCATCTCTACGAAGGCTTTGCCGGGGTGCACCCCAACACGATGCTCTTCCGCCATTACTTCTTCCCTCGTATCCAGACGGGAGGTACCATCTCGGGGTGCATCGCCTGGATCCCAAAATCCAAGGGAGCGTACCCGGACGGCGCCATGAAGGAGAGGTGGGAAGAATGGCGGGGCCGGTGGTGCTGGATCGAAGAGAAGGACCCGCCGGCGTTCTACAGAGTTCGCCGGGCACCGCCGGTTCGCGGAAGCGGTTGGAGCGACGTCGACGCTGACGACGAAAAGCTCACGGCCGCCATCACCAGGATTCTCCGGCTTACCCAGGCTGGGCTCACCCTCGAGATGATCGGGCGGACTTCATCCGTCGCCGGATCGCTCCTCTGCACAACAAGGGGAGGCCAGCATGGCTCTTCACCAACCCCGCCGACATCATGCGGCTCCGCCCTGGCCTCGACCAAAACTTTACAGTGATGGCGCACACCCATTTCTGCCAGCGGATCTTCTAGCTTGATGTGGGCCGCAACAGCGAGGTTGAGCGGACCGGCAAGGTTGCGAGGGCCGCCGCGAAGGCCGGCAAGGTCCACAAGGGGCCTCTATTCAAGCTGCTGACGGGGGTGGTTCCGTTGTGCAAAAACTCGCGTCGGTCCGATATCATCGCCATGATGCCAGACTGCAACACGCACGGCCCTGTCCCAAGATGGAAGGAGCCGGAAGACGCTGAAGTGCAGCAGTTCTTCGACACCCTGCACGAGATGCACGTCAACGCCGACGCCGAGCGGCTGCTTGTCCAGGACACTTCCCAGGCGGAGCTGGACTACATCGCCACCAGGGCGAAGGAGGCGCAGCTTGCCAGGGAGGCCTGCAATGACGGTGGAGTGGAGGACAAGGCCGCGACGGCCGCTGAGGAGGAGGAGCTCGCCCAGTGGGCGATGGCCGCCGGGGGAGTCAGCAGTGCCTGTGCCGAGGCTCCTTTGGTTGAAGACATGACCGGCGGGTCGTCATCGTCGGAGGAGGAGGTTGAGGCTGCAGAGCCGACGCCACCTACGGGGAGGGGGCGAGTCCTGCGGCGGGCCTGTTGTGGCGAGCCGGTCCGACCCGGCAGGGCTGCGCGGTCACAGCTGACCTTGGAGGAGCCCGGGCGCCAGACGAGGGCCGCGGCTGCAAAGAAGCCGGCGAAGGCTGCGGTGAAGAAGAAGACAACCGCCCCTTCTTCGTCCACGCGTGCCCAGACACCACCCCCTTCCCCTCCTCCGACGAATGTTGATATGGAGGTTACTTTTGACTACGGATCCCTCAGCCCGAGGAGGAAGAGGACGATAGCAGAGGAGGAGGCGGACGACGAGTAAGTATCTGGTTCCTTTTCGTTATCTCTGCCTCCTCAATTTGCGTTGCTTGTCTTGACTTGTTTTCATCTTTGCAGGGACGGGGAGACGCTAGCCCAGAGAGCAAAGAGGGTCAAGGTCTCGGTGGGCGGCCAGCCCTCAGCTGGTACTTCGGGGGCGCCATTGGTGGTGTTGAGCAGCCCAGACAGCAGCCCCCGGCAGAGCCCCCAACATAAGTTCATCACTCTTCTCCCGTCGACATGTGTCAGGGGCATGACACCTTGGCGCTGACCTTGTCAGGTACGCAGGAGGAGAGCAGCAGCAGCAGGAGCCACAGAGGGCTACTCCCAACACGCCGCCCTCATCGACCACGCCGCCCCGGGGGCGTCCCCGGCAAGGGCGCCAGGCACCAGGCCCACGCAGATGGAGGAGGAGGAGGAGAACTTGGGCGCCGGCGGCTTTGCCTCGACGCCAAATGTTGGCGGGAAGGGGGCTTCCATTTCCTAGCCGGGTACCAGCACAGGTAATCTGTTTGCCGTTCGTCCCTGCTTCCCCCCTTTCTCTCTTTTTTTGCTCCTGGTCTTGGCCTTGCCTCACCCCCTTCTTCGGTGCCCAGATCCCTTCTTGGTGAGCCCAAAGGACGTGGACGTCATCATTGAGGGCGTCGCCAAGGCCGCCGAGGCGAACGCAGAGAGGATCGCCGCCGAGGAGGCCGCCAAGGATGCTGCCGCGGGGGCCACCGGGGAGGCCGACAAGGCTGCCGCTGAGGAGGCCGGCAAGGTTGCCGCTGAGGAAGAGGAGGCTGGTGACCGGCCTTCCTCCTCTGCTGCTTCCGGCTCCGGCAAGTACCTGAGGGTGAGTGACGATTTGTTCGTCCACCTTCCAGGCGCGTCGAGCACCAGGACACCCGTTGAGGGAGAGGTGTTCGACGATGAGGTGCTTGCCGCTGTTGGGCTTGAAGTCGTCAACGAGCCGATCATTAGCGGTGACGGATCACAGGAGGAGCGGCTCCTCCACGCCATGGGCGCCAGCTTTCGAAAGCTCCAAGTGCTCCATTGCGCCCGCCTGGACAAGGCTAAGTCCAGGACGGCGATGGTGGAGAAGGCGGAGGCGGACCTCCAGGAGCGCATCGCCGAGGCGCAGGACTAGTTCCGTGAGGCCCACAAGGAGCTCAAGGCGGCCCAGGGTGAGCAGGCCAGGCGCGACGTGGAGCTCACCATGAAGCTCGCCGACGTCTAGAAAGTTCAGGAGGCGGCGAAGAACTTGGCCGAGGCCGCCGAAGCCGCTCGGACCCAGCGCGAGGCCATGAACTCCCAGGAGGAGGACCTTGCTGCGCGCGAGGAGAAGCTTGCCGCCATGCTCGCGGCAAGGACACAGAGGTGGATAAGCTTGTCTTGCAGCGGACCAGCGAGCTGGAGCAGAGGCACAAGGAGGCACTCAATGCCCAGGCCCAAGTTCACGCCGGCAAGGTGGAGGAGCTGGAGGCAGAGTGCGACAGGCTGAAGGAGCAGGCCCTGAAGCTGTCCCAGGAGCAGGACACACTCAATAGTGCCTTGACAAAGGCGCAGGGCGTGGTCATCCGCAAGGCTGGGGAGCTCTCTGAGGCCAACAACTCCATCAAAGACCTCAAGCTAAAGTTGGAGGGTCTCGAGAAGGTGTTGTCGGAGGCCGCAACCCGAGAGGGGACCCTGGCCAAGGAGCTGGAGGCCGAGAAGCTGTTGCAGAAGAACGAGGGCCTCAACTTCGCGGACCACGTGAAGGACGAGAACCGTTGGCTCGATCGCCTTGCCACCGTCACCAACCGGGCCGCTGCGCAGCTGGCCACCATGGGGATGCCGGACGTGAGGTACGTCCCGGAGCGGGGTGTGAGTGCCAATTGCAGCCTAGCCATGTTCTTTGAGAAGGTCGTCGGTGCTCTGGAGCAGCTCCATGCCTACCGGGCGGCCTCGCTGGCCGACGAGTCCCGGAGGTTTTGCCAGGGTGCCATGACCAAGGTTCTCACCAAGACGGTGCACTGGTACCCCGACCTCGACTTTGACGCTGCGCTGGAGAGCTTGCCGGAGGGAACCGACCTTGCGCCGCTCAGGGAGCGCATCGAGCCCATCATCAGCCGAGTCGGCGAAATTCAAAGGGTGGAGGGCCAGCGCCGGGATTAGGCATCCTGTTCTTTTTTATCGCCGCTGTAGGTACACAACCAAGACAATTGGTATCTCTAGTTAGAACCGCAGCAACAATTTGATGTAACATAACTCTGCAGTATCATGCATGTTATTTCCCTATTCGATTTTCCCTTGTATGTCCACCCTACGCAACTAGGTAGGCTTGCCGGCGCGTAAACCCAGGGCGGCGGCGTGGGGACGGATCCCCATTGGCCTGCCGGGTGTGCTTGCTGCCGGGCAAACCACCTTACCGCCCTTAGCGCGGCCGCCCGAACTGTCGAGTTTGACTCGAGTCAGAGTCAGGAGCGTTGCCAGGTGCGGAAGGCTACCCCACCACTCTCCACACGGCAGCTTTGAGCTGTTGAGCGGACTCAAAACATAACAAAGGCGTTGTCAATCGTGGGAGGGGGGCTTGCGTGCAGGTTTCCCATACATAGGCCAGATCTCCGAGGACGATAACCTTTAAGTGTAAGAGGAAATAATCCAAGGCTCTGAATGACTTAGCTTTTCTGTCGCCGAGACGGCGTCGTTCCTCCAGCCGCTTTCTTCTCAGAAACCGAAAGCGATGAAGAACCGCTAGGCCAACTACCAAACCAAATTCTCACAATTGCGCCCCCTACATGGCGCGCCAAAAAGATGTCGGTGTCAAACGACACCCGTGGGATCACAAGAATCCCTACTACGGTTGCCGGGGCGCAGGGTTGCGAGGAGAGCAGGGCTAGTAGACAGCACGAGGATCGTTTACCCAGGTTCGGGCCGCAAGGATTCGTAAAACCCTAGTCCTGCTTTGGTGGGTGTATTTCTGAGAGTTCTTGAGCTCTTGAACTAGCTGTGGTCAGCGTGTGGTTCCAAAGAGCTGAATCCCTCTCCTTGTCGCCTCGAGCCTCCTTTTATAGGAAAAAGGGGTTGCCACAGTGGCACACAGGAGGTGGAAAGGTCTACAGTGGCACGAGGTTATCCCTTGTATTACAGGACAAGGTGCATTTAATGCACCGCTTAGGTGTCCTCTTGCTTTATCGGGGAAGGGGGAGAGGCCCGTCCCATCCATCGCCACTTCTCCTCGCTTCGACACGCGCCTCGGCCAAGGATGCGTGCGGTGCCATGTAGGCAGGCAGGCAAGTGAGTCGGCGTGGTGGTGGAGCCTTCATGAAGATCTGCATGCCGCCACGCAGGCACTTGATGAGTTGGCCTGGGAGCAGCATGTTGCCACGCAGGTGCCCGCCCAGCTGGTTGGGCTGGCAGCTGCATGTGAACGGCGGTGGGAGCTTGGTTGACGTGGGCTTGGCGATGGCCTTGCCGGCGTCTTTGGCGGGGGCCTTGCCGGGTGGCCCGGCAAGGGGTCTCGCCATGGCGTGTTGTCGTCCTCGGCAAGGATCTTGCCGGGGGTCTGGTGGCCTTCCTTGGCAGGGATCTTGCCGAGGATCACCGTCTTCTAATCTGATCTTGAATATGTCTTCACAAAGATCCGTATGCCACCACAGGGGTGCCTTCCCGAGCCCTGGCCCTATGCTGATGACGGCACTGGGAGTCGTGGGCTCAAGGGTGGCTCGCCCTGTTGGCGTGGGGCGAGCTGTCCCGGCAAGAGTCTTGTCGGGGCCGCTGAGGCCACCCGGCAAGGGTCTTGCTGGGGGAACCTGCTTCGTCCCTCTGCTCTTTGTGGTCTTGGCCTTGGCGTTGCTTTGATTGTCTTGGTCTCCGATCTTACCTTGGCTCACCTCCCTCGTTCTGCTTAGTGTGGCCCTGGGCGCGGCTCTGACTGCCCGTGCATAGGAAAAGGGGTACAAAGATGCGCCCCTATTTTTATACACCGACAGTGTGTGCATGTGTTTTTCCCTAGGATTTGTGTGGTTCTCCTATTGGTTCGATAACCTTGGTTCTCACAAAGGGATACACTTATCAGCTACTATATTGCTTCACCCTTCCTCTTCAGGGAAAATCCCAACGCGGCTCACAAGTAGCATGTACTAGGATGTGCAATGATCTAACATAACATGTTTTACAATGATGAAGAGTGGTTGTGCCAATAAAATCATGTCAGCTCTATGATCCTGCAAAGCAATATGACTATGGAATACACCAGTCATGTGAATAGTAACGGTGGAAGTTGCATGGCAATATACCTCAGAATGGCTATGAAAATGCCATACTAGGTAGGTATGGTGGCTGTTTTGAGGAATGATATAATGAGGCTCATTTGTGATAGAGTGATACGTCTCTGACGTATCTATAATTTTTGATTGTTTCATGCTATTATATTATCAATCTTAGATAATCTATATATCATTTTTGGGGACTAACCTATCAACTCAGTGCTCTTGGAGATATGCCTTAGAGGCAATCATGTAATATGATATTTCCTATGTGTTTATGAATAAAGATAGTCCTTGGATATTATCAATGATGTGTTCCAATAAGTACATGACTTGTTTGTGGGACTATGCATGTATGATGACTGTCCTAAAAGGTCCCTAGTCGAAAGGGTTGTGTGGACACGCAGCCGACTAGAGTAGCATATGACATGGTGGATGACTCGGTCTCACTGGCCATGGCCCATGGAGCATTGGATGCTAATCGGATAATATGGACTCGGAAGGGTCTGTTCGGATTCGATATAGTCAGATCTGAGTCTAGATAAGGTATGAGTCGGATAGACCCAACTATGAGACACAACGATAGGTCATCTGTGAGTCTCTAGTACAACATACGTTCTATGTCCTAAGACCTGCGTTGGCGCATGTACTCGGGATGGTGAGAGACCTGCTTTGGGCTGACCAAACGCTACTCCGTAACTAGGTAGTTATAAAGGGTAGGTTTTGGGCTTGTCCAGACCCATGCTGCCAGATATGATCGAGCAAGATGGAATTTGCCGCTCCGATCAGGAGAGATATACTCTGGGCCCCTCGTGTGATCCAACCAAGATAAGCATAGCTATGAGACAAGGATTATGAGATAATCTGGTTTGTGGTGGGCATCACTGGAACGAGAAAGAGGCCAGGCTAGCAAAAGGATGACAGACTCGCCTTGAGCCTGACAACATATATCATGTGGCAAAGGGAACAGAAGTGTGACTTGTTGTACAGGTTCACAAACCGGCTTCATTGTCTACTTGGTGATCGGTACGCCTTGCTAGAGGCCTCTACCAGCCGAGCAGGTCACAGGTGATTGATACGTCTCCAATGTATCTATAATTTTTGGGTCGCGCTAACTGCCACACGTGTGGCAGAAAGGGAGACGCACCACACGTCTCTAATGTAAACAGATTGCCACGTCATCGCATGCATGCATGTAGGAATCTTTTTGGATTTTCAGTTTTTAAAATGTTTTATCTCTTAAACGAAAAATCCGATTGAAAATTCGTTTTCACCATTAAATCCCTCGTGATGAGATCTTCGAAACTAGATCCCATGTTGATATGTTTTGATGAAAAAAAATTTGGATTAAAAGTTGCCATGTCTATTGCATATGAATTGCCATGATGTTTACACTGAAGTTGCCATGATATGTTTCAGCTATTTTCTTCTACATTTAAAAGTAAATTTTGACATTTATAAAACGGGGAATTAAGAAACTAGACTTGCCATGAACCATAAACTAAAATTGCCATGATACATGCACGTAAAATTGCCATGGTTCATACAAAAAATAATTTTCATGGTCAAAGTACTGGAGTTGCCATCATCAAAATACTAAAATTGCCATGATCTACAAACTAAAATTGCCACATGGCAACTTTAGTTTAAGCCCTATGGCAACTGCAGTGTAAACATCGTGGCAACTTCTGGCAAAAAAAATTCGTCGAAACATATCAACATGGGGTCTAGTTTCGAAGATCTCGTCGAGACGGATTTAATGGTGAAAAGGGATTTTTAGTTCGCTTTTTTATTTAGGAGATACAACATTTTTAAGCCGAAAACCAAAAAAAATTCTGCTGATGTCATCTATTCATACGTGGCAAAATGAGTGGTGATGGAGACGTGTGGGTGATGTGCAAACGCCCACACGTGTGGGCGTTAACATTTTCGTAATTTTTTATTGTTTCATGATATTATATTATCAATCTTGGATACTTTATATGACTTTTTGCGCTATTTTATATTATTTTTTGGACTAACATATTAACCTAGTGTCGTGCATACGACCATCTATGGGATCATGATGGTCCCTTTGCAGTTTGACTAGAGGGATTAACGAGTACAAAGAGCAGAATTAGCAAAATCGTGCAAGGCTTACCCAGGTTTGGGCCGCTGTGAAGCGTAAAACCCTACTCCTGCTTTGTATATTGGATGTGTATGTGTCCAGTTACAAGGTGCGCATGTCCCGACAAGGTGCTTAGAAGGTGCGGCTACTCGTGCAAATGGACATGGTTTCGACCTTTGTTAAGGTAGCCATGGGCCTCCTTTTATAGATTAAAGGGTCACCATAGTGGCAAAATGGTAAATACACACTGTATATAATGGCTACAGTGCCAAATACCTAACTCTCACGGATTAGGACAAACGCATTTATTGCACCGTGAGGTGTCTTGTGGATGGAGCTCCCCGGCAAGAGTGGTCTCTGCTTCTGTGTCGTTCACCCATCTACCTCTTATTTCCTTGACACATGCATCGCCTGGACGGGTGTCACTAAAGCTATATTTTCATAAGTGAGCTGCCACGTGCCCAGACAAGACTCACCTAACTACCTGCCTGCTCGACACGTAATCGACAAGTGACAACCTGATCGATGAGGTGGAGCGGTGGCAAGGTAGTGGGATTCTTTCCAAGCTCGAAGCTTGCCGGTCTTGGAGCTTGGCGGGCTTCGCCAGCTTCTCCCGGCAAGGATCTTGTCGGGTCCTCAAGCTATTTCTTCAGTATTCCTGATCTCTGTCTTCAGAGATCTTCTTTGTAATCCTGTATTCTGCTCTTGAGTCTGGCTTTAGTTATCCTCCGGCAAGCCTTGCCATCGGGGAGGCTACCACTGCCTGTGCATAAGTCTGGGGTATTAAAGACCCAATTCTTAATACACCGGTAGGAGCCCCCGGGCCTGGGCCACACACGCATGCGAGGCGTCGTTGATCAAGGCCCAAAACAATGCACACGCACGTGTAGCAGAGGATAACTGCCACAATCTTCTCTTTTACTGCGCCCTCCCACCATGCGTATTACATGCAAGAGGTGGGATTGGGAAAGCGGGGCGGTTGCTGGAGTAGTGCGCCTGACAAGGTGCAGTCACTTCGAACAGTAAAGAGCCAACCCCCGCTCCTTCCCTCTAAAGAGGAAACCATGGAGAGCGTTGCTCATTTATCTCTTCCCATTCCAATCTAGCAGCTGTCGTCGTCTTTTCCCCTCACCTCTCCCCTTCTCTGTTCTTCCCCCAGAGGCCAAGGGTGTATCATAGTCACAAGTGCGGGGGCTAGCCCAAGTGTCCATGGAAGAAGCACAAATCACAGTCATGGAAGGCGCGACATCCAGGGCCGGGCTGGTCATGGAGGAATGCCCGCCCTTCCACCCCAGGCGGAAGCCCACACGGTGGAGATGCGTATGAATTCGTCGTGGCGCTGCACCATCGGCCACGCAGCTAGCTACGGCTCCCAAACCCCTTTGCAAGGGTGATGGAAGACGGCCGACCCTCAGGCATGTGGCTGCAGGCGGACAGTTGCTGCAACGGTCCCGCCTGGGTGGTGACCGAAATCTCCCCCGACGGCTTCATGTATCTGACGCGGGGGTGGAAGTCATTCGCCCGCTCCCGCAGCCTAGGGCGTGGAAATCTTCTCCAATTCAGGTGTGAAGGATCCACCACGCTCTTCGTGAAGTTCTTAGGGGCCTTCGGCGGCCGTATGAAATGTTGTGCAGAGAGCTCGAGCAACAGCGACGTCGACCCCTTCAGTGATAGTAAAGATGATGAAAGCTCCTCAAGCGTCAAGAGCGAGGGCGACGATTCTGACTAGGTGAAGATGGTACTCTAGTTGAATCTTGAAGACGGGTCGCGCCCTAATTAAGTTCTTTTTCTTTTTCCCTCGTGCCGTATCCAATGTAACCCTACGGGGATGTAAGGAAAATGTTGGCAGACACTTTTGAACAAATATCCTCTGTTTACTGTGTTTGATGAATATGTGTTGTCTCCCCTTGTTCAATTTTGTTTTTGCATGATGTGTTCCTACCTTGTTTGGAAACTTGCTGGCGCACACACTTGCCACAAGCACTTGGAGGAACGGGTCCTTAGTAGCCTGCTGGAAGTGCTGCTGTCGGCAAGGTCTCTTGGCGATCTCGGTGCAACTACTTAAATTGTTGAGCGAACTCGAAACAAAGTAAGAGTGCGGCTGATCACGACAAGGTTCCTTCGCATGCAGGTTTTCCATACAAAAGCCAAAATGTTCAAGGGAAAGTAGCTCTACAACAAAGAATTTGTTTAGAAGTTTTTCAACTTAGCTTTTCTTTGTTGTACTTCTTGTCTTGGAAAAATAACTTGAACGTCACTTGTTGGTTTCCATACCATCACTACCCCGGCAAACATGCACGTGAGACAACCCTTTGTCCTTTGAGAAAAAGAAAGAAGAGAAAATAAAGGTATGGAACCTCGACGAGCAGCAGGAGCGGCGCATCAGAAGCAGGGGCCGCGGCTGCAGGCGCGCGTGAGACAAGGCGCCGGGGCGCGGGAGGGGCGCGAGGGCGCAGCCGTGGCGAGGTGGGGAGGCCCGTGGGCGCGGCTGACTTGGGGTGAGCGCGAGCGTGCGCGTGTGGAGCAGGACCATGGGCGCGGTGAGCACGGAGCGCGACAATGCCGCGGCTGCCTAGGACAACTAGCTACGGCGCACGGGAGGGAGCGAGGGGAGGTCGGGGGGGACCGGGGGCTCACCTGCTCACCAAGGGGTCTTCAACGAGGTCGAGGGAGCCGGGGGGACTCGGACGACGGCGGGTCGAAGAGGTGGCCGAGGTGGACGCCTGCGGGCGACATCGATGAGTCTTCTCGGCTCTGATCCATCGCGACGGCGGTGCTCCCAGACACGAAGGCGTGGCGAGGGAGTGGTCAAGGCCATGGCAACGGCGAAGACACGACGGCGGCGGTGGGCGGAGAGGGACGAGGGAGAGCAATGGGGAGGAGTGAGGGGTTAGGGTTCGAAAGGGGGCTCCGAGGGACCTAGTAGGACGCCGGAGCGTCGCCGGATGGCCGGCGCGTGGCCATCCTGGCCACGGACGCTGCGCGCACCTCCATGGCGTCCTCGATGAACAGAAGTAGAAGAAGCCTCAAGGGTGGGCTGGGCCGGGTCCTTTTTGACTTAAAGCCCAGCAGTACAATGCATCTCTAGCCTTTTCTAATTTCTTCTTCTGCTAATTAATATAGCTCATTTTTTATATTCATCTAAGGTACTAAATGAATTATGTTGAATATTAAATTTGTCAGATAAATACTATGCAATATTATGCAGTACCACAAAAGTGTTTGGGGATTATTTGAATTCATTTACATTTTGTTTAAATATAAATGGTTTAAATGAGGTTGTTTAGGCACTGTTTTTGGGTGACAACTTTTAATTGAGCAAACAAGTGACATAGCTTTTCTCCACCATAATTAACTATGGATTATTTTCCCTTACATCTACTTTTAGTTTTCTTATTTGTGAATTTCTTAATTTCACTTACAGTTTGAATTTGATTTAAAGTGGAATTTGAAATGAGATATGAATCAAAGATGATCAAGACTAATTAATCATGATGACTTGGCACCATTAGTGTAAGGTCACTGTAACATGACACTGGGGGTTGTTACACATAGGTGTTGCTCCGTTCTTCGCGTGTAGTGGAAAGTGGCCCCTAATCATGGTAATGGTGGGAGTTGTGCCCTACCATTAACCAAAGAGTTGCGGACGCCCCTACTCTTCTTTAAATTGCCTGGTGCTTCACATCTCGCCATCCACTTCATATTCTTCCCTAGAATTGTTTTCCTTACACCTTCTTCCCAATCTTCGACATGGCTCCACTTCGCCACTGCAGTCCTTGACCCGCGTTGTCGTCGCCTCCTCCACCACCTTCGTCGCAGGCAGAGACACTCGAGCTGCTACCAAACCATTCGGTCGCATCAGAGGAGAGTGAGGATTTGCGAATGAGGTAACTTGCGCGAGCAATTCGGATCTGTGTTGTGGGGCTCGCCTGGGCTGATGCGAGACATAAGCTGCTAGAGATGCGCGCACGGGTCCATGCTTATCCATATCTGGGAGATTCATCGGCGGGGAAGATCAATATCCTTGAGAGGAGGGTGATACATCCATTTGCATCACTATTTCTTATTATAGTTTCCTTTGTATCGTTGATATTTTACACATTATAGCTCAATTCAAATGTCTTTTTCCCTTCAGTTGGCATGAAACACATAATGCTAGAAAATAGGAGCAAAAATATGACAGTGAAGTAAGCAATTTTCCAGAGCTCATAAATCGCTAAAAACTCCCCCCCCCCCCCCCCCCCCCAAAAAAAAAGAAAAGACCCACGTAGCCAGAATATGGGCCCTGTGCACACAGCTTGCCCACGCGGCCTTTTTTTTTAGGAACTTATTACGCTTTCACGTAGAAAATGGAAGATCTACGTTACGCATATAAAAGAGCTCTTTACCCATGGCAATAGAGCAGAGCCTGCGTACAATACCTTTTAGGGCTTCTTTGGATTGCAGGAATATGAAAATGCAGGAATAGAAAAAATGCAGGATTGAGATATCATGTACAATAGAATCCTACATGATTTTAGAGCATAAGAATTTTGCAATAAGTGTCTTTGGATGGTGCATAAGAAAGAAACATGTGAATTCTAGAACATTTGAGGAGAGAGAGTAGGGAAAGATAGGAAAAAAAATAAAAAGAGGTTTGAGTCATGTTAAAATTCCAATGGAATTGGGGGTAAAGGAATGCATTTCCTAGGAATTTGGTAGGCTCGGTGATATGATACAAAGGACTTGCATAAGAAAAAAAACCTTAGGATTCCAATCCTTCAAAATTTCTACGAATCCTTCATGCCAAACAGTATCATTTTTTATTTCTTTACTATTATGCATGTGAGTTTACATAACAATTTATGAGCACATGGTTTTAGTCAAATTTGGATAGGACATTTTCAAAGGTTTACTACAACTCACATCAACCAAAAAAGATGTCCCACATAGGCACATACTCCAGCAAATACTCCCCCAACACCAGGAGTACTAAGAACTACGTGGATTCAAACAATATTGTTCAGTTCTTTGAGTAAATAAATGACAATATTACCACGTGACCAATGTGGCAAGCAATCTAAAAAACTAAAAAAAAATGATAATATTTTTGTTTTTGTTCAATAGAGGCGGATCCCTCCCGGGCAACCTAAAGAAAGCCATATAAAGCACTTTCTAGTCCTTGAAATGAAGAAAGGCAGTAATTTCATACAGTTGTGGGAAAGACACCTCACGCATCAGGAATCAACACCAGGAAGCCTGATTCAGACTGAAATATGCCTGGCTCGGATGAATAGAAATAGTTCATGGCAAGAGACTGTGACAAAAGTATACGTATCAGAATACAATCGTGGGAGCTGTACAGCTCTCCTTATCCATAATACAAGAGATATTCTCATGTATATATACATAGCGGCTAAGAACATCGTATTTACTTTATCCAAGTAGTCATGGGCCTATGCTACCAGCTACATTACCGTCAGTGTTCATGTTCAGTGCTCGCCGCCATGAAACTCTAATCGAATAACACTTCGCGTACAGTCGGCGTGCCAGGAATGGCCGGGAATCACATTTGCAGCTCCCGGCGTGCTCATATTGATTTTGCGGGCTTCTCACGAACTAGGCTCCCTCCTATCCGGGAATCTCAAGTCACCTGGCTGACCGAACAGTTAGGCGAGGTCAGCTTTCAGCTTGCCATATCAGCTCCGACCCCTACTTTCTGATCGCAGAGGCTGGGGTAGCTCAAGCACAATGAGGAAGAAACTCCGCTCTGACTCTCTGATGTACTGCACCTCACCACCCATCAATTTGAGGATTTTCCTGCATACGCTTAGTCCAATGCCTTCTTGGGTCGTCCAACGGGCGTTACTGAACATATCTTGGACAATGTCAGGGGGGAGGCCCTCACCAGGACAGGCAAATCTGGAGAAACACACATAGATGAAAGGCAATCAAGGTCCAGCAGGAGTTACTCTATTGAAATTTGTACCAACACAAGAGATTGAACTTTTAAGCACTATTTGTGTCACCAAGCCCATTATAACCACCATTTACAATAAAATCTCCCCCAAACCATCAAGTAGAATGTTTGCGCATTTATTTATTCAAAACTACTCCCTCTATATCAAAATATAAGACGTTTTTTGACACCGAGTATATTGCAACAGAAGTAGAATTTTGTAATAACATGATTTACAGAAGATGATCATTTGATCCTACTGCTCATGAGTCAAAAGACAACACTGAAGCTGATAAAACCAAACGAGAACAGCATGTGGCAGTGAATACAACAAAGATGCATGCTACACCAAGAGATATATGTACTACTCCCTCCGCCCATGATATAAGATATTATTACAACCAATATATGAATACATTGGTTGTAATGACATCTTACATTATAGGACGGAGGGGGTACATAATAAATCCAATGACAAACACGAAAACATGCTAAAAATTCCTACAAACAAGCAAAACACCCAGCCGTTGATCAACCCTTGCTATGATTAACCAACCATGGGCACTGGATGGAATCAACAAACATTGATCGCGTGACTCATAGACCCATGCTAAATCCATGGCCACGTATATATAACTTAATAACCTTTCTAATATAATGTAATGAAGCTAGCTTTCTAAACTATGGCGCTATTTGTTAGCTCGTATATAGCTTTGTAATCTTCCTAATAATCCCTCTGTCCCACAATGTAAGACGCTTTTGCATGTTAGCTTGCAAAAACGTCTTACATTGTGGGACGGAGGATTGCAAGCTAACATAGCTTGCAAAAACGTCTTATATTGTGGGATGGAGGGAGTATAATATAATGAAGTCTTCCTAAAATATGACACTATTTGTGGCATGAGGCACCAGAAGTGCCAAAAAGATATGATGTGGCTTGACATCATGTGACCCGCAGATGGATGTGAATCGTGCAGTATTAAGACTCAATTTGCCTTCCCTTTATCTCTTTTGCTCCCACTAGAAACAAAATAATGCATGAATAAGTTAAAAAACATGAATGACAGAAAACAAATCTGAATCCTTCTAATCTGTTAAATAGCTCTCCAAATCTTTACACACTTCTGCACGCGAACAGCGGTATTTACGCATGCCAGCTTGATACATCTCTTTTATCACATATATGCAACCAAACAACAAATACTTGAAGAAACAAACACACAGCTGATGTATGGATGCCTAAAAAACATGAGTTTCACAGATCCATAACACCCTGTCCCTCATCTTTCTAATCAGAAGGCTCAAATTTGAAGTTGGACCCTTAACCTTAAATCACACTGTATTTGCATCCATTTGTTAGGAAAACCAATCCCCATGACTGCTATTACAAAATGCGCTGGGTTGATTCTGATTAAATGTTCAACACCATCTTTTGCACTACTGAGTCATTGAATAGGAGTCCATTGCACCATGAAATTGTGTGACTTCCAGGTGACCTGAATTCACATGCACACTGGCTACAAATTATGTACAGTATGTCTCCTGAAAAGCTGAATACGCTTGCGTCTACGTGGCATAAGCTGAGTCAGTAACGGTCTACCGCCATGAAGGCTGGACAGCACAGCGTAGGGGATCGGGGAGTAAAACACTGGTTAGGGAGGATGATCAAGGGAGATAATAGATTGATAACTACTCCCTCCGTCTCCCCCTTAAAAACAGAAGGATGGCACGGCATAGGGGACTGGGGAGTAAAACACTGGTTAGAGATGATGGACAAGGGAGATAACAGATTGAGAGACACTAGTACTTTATATAGAACGACTAACTTGATCTACAAGTCAGATCTGAATTCAAACTCTAGACCGGACCATAAATCTACCTTCCTAGTTCAACTGGACTATTACTAATTTAGCCAGACACTTTATAACAGACCCAGTAGTATCCAACAAGGATGCTTAATACTTGATTTATTCCTTCTCTTAAACTTCCTACCTCTAACATAACCTATCCAATACCTTCGCCTATCTCCTACTGGCTAGTTCACCGACGGCCATAACGCTACGGTGATGCCACATCTCATTCCTTACATTTAACCTTTTCCCCTTCTCTAAAGACAATCTGTCAAATACTGTTGTTACTTTTGTGTTAGTTGGGGGCTTCATTTGTATTTTATGTTTTCATGAGAAAAATAGAAGCAATGTGATCAGCGTCAGGTGTACATCCAGTCAGGTTGCCCTATTAAAAACTAGCATATTCATGCCATGGCAATTATTGTATAACAAACAACAATTACAATGATTATGATAGTATTCATACTTTCCTAGTACTTATATAAATCATGAATAGTTCATGATAACCACATGTAACAAGACACGGTTATACCACACATGACCAATAAAAATTTAAGCAATCGTTATCTTGCTTTCAATCAAGTTCAAGCAAAGGCATTCCTCTAAAGTAATGTAATATATCATCTTCATGTATATTGCAAAGAGACAGGAAAGCAGCTAACCTGAAGAGGAAGAGCATTGTTTCCGTTCCATCAGAATTTTGTTTTACGTTTGGTCTGACTTGTATCTCCACCCAGCCATTTTCAGTTGGAGCAAACCGGACCATGCTAAGCAAAAAGTCAGACAAAACTTGCTGGATTCTATATTGGTCACCATATGCCGAGGCTTCTTTTATTTCATCAGGGATATCTCGAATAAGTTGCAAATCTCTTTCTCTTAGCAATATCATCACTTGGCTGACAACAGCGTTCATAACATTTCCAAGTGAAAATTCACCTTTCTCAAGCACCAAAGAGCTGTAAAATAAGCCAAAACAGAACAAATAAATTTTTGGATAATAAATTGCTAAAGTACTTAACAGAGAGGTAAACTGTCATAGATCATGGAAAAGGTGAGATAATGCTTCTGTCTACACACCAGTGAATCCATATGAAATCACAGAGTACATAATAACACATGAAAAAAAGATAGTCTGCACAAAGCTGTGAGTTCGTATTCAAAAGGATATTCAGATTCCTTTATGTTTAAACTTCGCAAAATGATATGGGAGATTTTGCATAACATGAGTCGGAGCGTCCTTGGGGTAAAAGTGGTACAGATTTATTGTCCATCAATAAAAGCTGAGATGATTGACCAGCTGTGCAAGGCAACCAAAAGCATCTGAAATCTTAAGCAAGCAGATGAATTGCAACATCTGCAAACATGGTTACCAAGTTTATACTAGGATGCTAGTATTATACTACCACGGATATATGCTTGGCACAAACTTCTTGCACAGGTTGAAGTTACGTGGGCTGTGAAGTTCACTTTAAGGTTTTGTAGGATGTGATAAATGCATAAGGATATTCCTTTAGTTTTGACATGATCCTAGATTCCTAGTGTGGTATTTGATGTAGCAATGTTGAGAATCCAGGCAGTACCACCAACGTGTTTTGAATGTTGCCCAGACAAAGCGAGTGTACAGTGAGATAGATGCCAAGGAGGCAAGGATGGAAAAAATGCAACTGTCATGAAGGGTTGATGTGCACAGAAAGAATTACACTCTAGAGAGGTGCCAAGACAGGGATTGGAGCTATCAGTGTCTGATGTACTTACTTCTCTAATCCCTTATCTTTCTTACATGCTTAATCAAACAAAATTAGTGCCAGCTGCCGTTCAAACTATTCAGAGTCCAAGCACATCTTGTGGAAGGAAAAGGCATCACACTCATAATAATAATAATAATAATAATAATAATAATAATATCAGAATACTGACCCGTCCTCAATACTTTGGAGGCTGGCATCCTTTACAATCTTGGACATCTGCTTCTCACAAGCAGCGCTAGTTTCAAGAAACTGCCTCTGGTCATCCTTTAAATCAGTCATCTCTAACAGGGAGTTTGTAAACCGTATACCACTGAGAGGGTTTTTTATCTCCTGGCAAATGTAAGCCAACTCCTTCATCCTGGCATAACACTTCTTTTCTTGTTGTCTCTGAATCTCAAAGGCTTGCTGTAATTCAGGGCTTGCAATCTGCAAGAAGCAGAAGGCACCTATGGTCTCACCATCCATTTTGCTCCTTGTGTTTGCAGTCAACAAGGCCTGTACATATTTACCATTCTTGTCAAAGAATGAAAAGGGGGACTTCTCAGAATCCTGCCCTCCTATAGCGTTGTGAAGGACAATCATGAACTTTGTCAGTGCATCTGGGCCCTTAAGTCGGCAACAATTTCCAAATACCTCCCCAACCAGAAGCTTACCAACAACTTCTCCTCTCGACCATCCTGTGAGTTTTTCCATCGCCGTATTCCATTCGGAGCAACATATGTTCTCATCTGAAGCAAATATTGGCGGTATTAGAGGATTGGGATTGTGTACAATAGCCTTGTAATCCCCTTGTATGTTGACAAATTTATCCATGACCACCTTTTGCCCTGTGATATCTTGGCCGACAAAACAAACACCAACAATACTTTTGGTGTAATCCCTACTAGAGCAGGCGTTGACAATAACAAAAATTGGTCCTTTAGATTGCTCTGACCCAAATGTCTTCAACTTAATCTCTACATTTGTGCCTTCTTCACCTGGATGAGAAACAAGTCCATAAACCATCACTATCCAATCCCACCATTTTCCATTAATTATAAGGCAGGTTGACTGTGTATAGACCAGGTAATTTATAATACTATAAACAGTACGAATAATGACATTTACTTCGGGTTAACTACTCCAATCTTTGATGATAAATTTGACATATTTTCAATTTGAGCATACTTATATACTAATTGTAAGATACTTTCATGTGAATGCCTGAAATTATCTGGTAAGCAATAGTGTGTAAATGATACGTCCAGAAACATAAATCGAGGAAAGAACAACCAAATTAGCAGGACTTGTAGTCAGGAATACCTTTTAAAGCTTGCGAGAGTAGCTTCTCAACTATTTCTTCAGATTCCTTGAAGATAAGATCTTTAACTAATGATTTGCCCATAGCTTCTTCAACTGTGAGGCCAGTCAACTCAGCAACCTTTGCATTCCACCCATTTATACATCCATAAGTATCAACTGCAAAGATGGGTACTGTAGCCGTCTCGATCAACCGAACCATCTCCCTTGCTACTGAACTCAGCTCATCTATTCCCCGCAACTCTAGTTCCCCAAGCTGAACCTGACCATTGACAATGGCTTTTGAGTTACTAGTGCCCTCTCCTGCATCTCTGAAGGAGTCCCGCAATATGAGCTGCAAGGAATGTATTGCATCCATCTCAGCATTCTCCCAAGGTAAGCTCCTACTCTTCACCACTTCAAGAAATGCCTTGAATGATGATCGTGGGTGCATCCGCTGCCCATCATCCTTATCCTCCGGATGATGCTTTGCACCACCCCATTTTATCTCCTTGGCTGTGTGTGACCGGAACCAAAACAAATAATCACTCGGCGTGATATAAGCTACTGCCATTCCGCACACTGCATCCCCTAATGCAGTAGCACCGGGGTAGCCTGCATCAGCCAGGCTATCTGTGCTGAGCCCTGTGGAGTCTCCATGGCACACCGTCAACCACTCGATGATATCCTTAATCTGAGCCTCTGTGGGGGTGACACCAAGTGGGTAGTACTTTCCGTGGTAAAACAGTGCAGCACCATCACACTTCACAAGGTCCATTATGCTTGGGCTCTGTGTGACAATGCCAGTAGGTGAATCCCGGAGTAGCATGTCGCACAGTAACGTCTGTGTTCTGAGAATATGTTTCTCTGATAGTTGGTGCGCAAGCTGCAGCTCCATGTTGAGTTGCAGCCCAAAGGCCTGCATGAGGAACTCACATGCATACCGCAGTGGGAAAGGGATGCACCGTGGAGATGTGTGGTGGCACACCACTAACCCCCACAACTTCATCGCCGACGGGATGACGCCCCGCGTCATGTTGTGCTCATCTTCCCCACCGCTACTGATGATCACTGCCATGACGAGAGATGCAATCGACCCCATGTTTGCCATGTACTGCGCATGGCACCCATGTGGGGAGCGAAGAGTTGACCCAACTAAGCACAGCGGCTGTGGCATTGCAGGGTCCTGGATGACCCTCACCGCAGCTGCGTGGCAATCAGCAATCATCCGCACACGGTTTTGCCGGAACAGGAAGCGTGATGCCTGCGGGATATCAGTGGCAGGATAATGCAAACCGAGGTAGGGCTCGAGGTCACCACGCCGGCTCTCGGCGAGGACTTCCCCATGCTCATCATCGTGGAATTTGTACACCATGACGCGGTCATAGCCCGTGAGCTCACGGACGTGCTCCACGACGGTGTCGCAGAGGAGCTTGACGTCCCCGCCAGGGAGCGCCTGGAGACGGGAGATGGCGCGGACGGCGAGCTTCTGGGACTGAACTGCGCCAGCGATGGAGAGGGCGGGGTCCTCGGTGCGGGCGGGCTCGAGGTCGATGACGACGCCGACGTCGATGCGGTGGAGGATGGCGTAGAAGGGCTTGGATGAGACCCTGGAGTGGATCCAGAGCGGGTTGAGCAGCGAGATCTCCCGTGCGGCGAAGGCGCGCTCAAGGAGGACGCCGGAGGAGGGAGAGAAGAGGAGGCGCGCGTCGGCGCCGAGAGAAACGGGGGGAGGCGCCGCGGAGGAGTCGAGCGACGGGACGGAGTGGTGAGGCGATAGGTCGAGCAGGTCGGCGGCGTTCTCGGAGAAGGCGAGGAGGCGGAAGGAGGAGTCGTCGGCGACGGCGAGCGTGCAGCCGAAGGGCTGGATGTGGCCGCCGCGCTGGATGCGGGAGAGGTAGGCGGCGATCTGCTGCTCGGAGGAGGGAGTGGGCGGCGCGAGCAGCGACTGAGAGTAGTCGAAGCTGCGCCCCGACGCGCCCGACTGCTCGAACACCGCGTGGAGGCCGGCGTCCAGGGTGTACTGCGCCACGGCCTTGGAGACCGACTCCGTGGCGGCCGCGCTCCCGGCCGCGCCTCCCCCTCCCCCTCCCGCGCGGGAGGTGCTCCCGCCCGAGGACTGCGTGTGATTCTGGTGCGGCGCGGCGGGCCGCGCGGAGGAGGGGGAGCGCGTGGGCGTGGCGCGGCTTCCCGAGGCCATGGCGACGGCGCGGTGGTCGGAGACAGGCCTGGACTAGGCGGCCGCGTCCGTTTGGGCAGCTCGTCCGATAGCTAGCCTCGCGGCTATGCGGTTAATGGAGACATTGTTTCCGACTTTGGGAGTGGGAGGATAAAAAGATGGGAGCGGCTCGATTTACAGAGGAAGATACTTGAGCAAGGCGCTGAGACGATGACGATGCGATGGCTCGAAAGGGAAGGTCAGGGACTCAGGGGATAGATAGAAGAGAGAGTGTGCTGTCTCTCGCGCTGAAGATGACGACCGACTGGTGCGAAGTTAAATATATTCTCACTGGTTATACTCTGTTTCTAAAAATGCGAAGATATATCTAGACGTATTTTAGTTTTAAATATATTTCTTTTTATCTATTTTGATAATAAATATTTTTGGATGAAGGGAGTATTATTTAAAATATTCAGTGCAGGTGAGATTATTTTATTTTGTGACAAGTACAGATGAGAAACCAACAGCATATGTGCGCTCAGCGAACCAACATGTGGTTGAATATGTAGGAGAACAGTGGTATCTCCAATCCATCAGGATTCAAATCCTGATGCTCGCATTTATTTTGAATTTATTTTAAAACTCTGATATCTCCAACATGTGGAAGGAGATATTTTCGTTGACTACGAGGTATCTACAATAACTTCGTAAAATCTCAAGATGACATGGGTCTGTACTATGTTAAGAAAAAACACATGTACGCTCGTACTAAGTGAACAAAATAAACATATGCATCAGGATAAGGAGCTCTATTTTGATTGGATTCAAATTATTTATGGATTTGCTTTTCTAGCAAATCTAATTTTCCGGTCGTGCTTGTTATAGCTTTGGATGGATTTAAATCGAGTAAACAACATAAAGCTATCATATTTGATGCTAGGGTTCCGAAATTACCACTTTCTCCAATTTTCTAAAAAGCTACCACAAAATTGGTTCGTTGTTCCAAAAAACACCAATGACTCAATGATAACTATGTTGGTTAACTTTAAGTGTGATTATGACAGCTCGGGTCCACTCTTCAGGTTGGCCCTAAATCAGTTAGCTTTGACCATTAAGTTGATCGCTGACGGGTTATGACACGTGGGGCCCACATATTTTCTAAATGCAATCTAGTCCCTACAAAAAAATAAAAGCAATTGGGTCCATGTACTACTCTTTAAAAAGTAATCAGGTCCTTGCGAAAAAAAGCAATCCGGTCCCTTGATCGGGTCCCTGTTGGTGGTGACCGGTTGTGGCTATGGAGCGCCTGAAGGTGGCCATGCGTGCTCTTGCCATCCTGCCTCCATTGCCATCCTAGCTGCTCAACGCTGCCGATGTAGCCCATGTCCTCATCCGAGCCCAGTTGCCCCACCCGTCGCTCGACCTCCCCGATGCCCGTCGTGAGCCCCGGTGCCTTGCACCCCTTCCCATCGAAGTTGTTTCCTGCTCTCTGGCGCGACTAAAGTGCAACCTCTCTCACGGTAGGTAGCCATTGATGGAGCTCCGCCTCACGACCATCTCCTGATAGAGGCGAAGGCGTCCCATCTTTCGATGAAATGGCGGCTATCGTTTATGGTGGAGTAGACGTTGACGATCCGACTACGAACATGCGAGGACGTCACGCCTTAGCAATCGCTAAGCCAATTCCGAGAGGTTATTGACCACGCCGGAGCACGATCAACATGACCATGAAGGTCTATTTCCTGCAAGCAAATGAAGAACAAGCAAGAAACTAAGATTGCAATCTAGATATTGCAATATAAGATGAAAGCTTTATTGATCAAGGTGGGGTTCTGTGACGCCTTGGTCTGGTCGTTGAACACAAACGAAGTACGCGAAGTTGCAGCTATGGCAAACTTTTAATCTAAACAATACCCAAAGTCTAAACGACGCCCTAAGGGCTGTATATATGGAGGAAGAGGGGGAATTTCATGGCCCTTGGAGGAGGGTTCCAAAACCAACCCTAACTCTTGTTTCCCCACACAAACGGACTCTAAAAACAGCCTATACTTAAGTATTTCAAAATTACATGGGCCTGACCCAATAATAAGGTGACGCAACACCTAGAATAGTCTCTGGACGAAATTTATGAAGTGGCATCTTGTATATTTCATCCAAGGCTTCATGCACTCATTATAGTGGCTTCAAAGTCCTGAAATCATCACTTGTAACTTCGTTCTTGTTCCCCTTGCGCATGCCATCATCTCCATGCTTGGTCTTGCTCCAGTGTTCATCCCTCTTATCCATGTCAGGCTCTTCATTTGTAAGCAAAACAAATGTATCCAATTTAGGCAGCATCATATTCTCATGAACATTAGAATAATTACCAAGAAACGAAAGTACCTGATAATTTAATTGGCACGTGCGAGCTCTAGTAATTGGTCCAGTATATGTAGCAGTAGGGGTTGTGGGTGTAACAATGGTATTTATGTCCACATCATCCTCCCCTTCTTGAAATGAAGTCGTCCTTGACAGAAGCTCATCTTCCTCACCCAAATAAGGCTTCAAATCTGCAATGTTAAAAGTGGGACTAACCCCAAAATCTGCCGGCAGCTCAAGTTTATATGCATTATCATTTATTTTCTCTAACACCTTAAAAGAACCATCAACACGTGGCATTAGCTTTGATTCGCGCAAATCAGGAAATCTATCCTTACGCAAATGTAACCAAACAAGATCTCCATGTGCAAAGACAACAAGTTTATATTTAGCATTCATACGCTCAATGTTTTCCTTAGTTAACTCATGCATTTTTAAAATCAATTCAGCACATTGTTTAGCATCAAAATTAACCTTCTCCGAAGATGGAAGAGGCAACAAATCAATTGGTGCACGAGGTAGGAAACCATACACAATTTCGAAAGGGCACATCTTAGTAGTAGAGTGCAATGAACGATTATAAGCAAATTCAATATGAGGCAAGGATTCTTCCCACATTTTCTTATTTTTCTTCAAAATAGCCCTAAGCATAGCAGACAATGTTCTATTGACTACTTCGGTTTGTCCATCAGTTTGGGGGTGACAAATAGTACTAAAAAGCAGTTTAGTCCCCAACTTAGCCCATAAACATCTCCAAAAGTGGCTAAGAAATTTAGTATCACGATATGAAACAATAGTTTTTGGCACACCATGCAAGCGGATAATTCCACGAAAGAACAAATCTGCAACATTAACCGCATCATCGCTTTTATGACATGGTATAAAGTGTGCCATTTTTGAGAATCTATCCACGACAATAGATATGCTATCCCTCCCCTTCTTTGTTCGGGGTAAACCTAAAACAAAGTCCATAGATATATCCTCCCAAGGAACACTAGGTACAGGAAAAGGTATATATAAACCATGAGGATTGAGTCGTGACTTAGCTTTTTGACATGTAGTGCAGCGAGCAACAAAATGCTCAACATCCCATCTCATCTTTGGCCAAAAGAAATGTGTAGCAAGTACGCCCTCCGTCTTCTTCACACCAAAGTGTCCCACTAATCCTCCTCCATGTGCCTCCTGCAACAACAAAAGACGAATGGAACTAGCCGGAATGCATAGTTTGTTAGCACGGAACACAAATCCATCATTAACAACGAACTTGTTCCACGTTCTTCCTTCTTTACAAGTCTGCATTACATCTTTAAAATCAGCATCATGCACATATTGATATTTGATGGTCTCCAAACCAAATATTTTGAAGTCAAGTTGTGAAATCATAGTATATTGACGAGACAATGCATCAGCAATAACATTTTCTATACCCTTCTTGTGTTTAATGACATAAGGGAAAGTATCAATGAATTCAACCCATTTAGCATGTCTACGATTCATTTTAGCTTGACTTTTAATATGTTTTAAAGATTCATGATCAGAATGTATAACAAATTCTTTAGGCCATAAATAATGTTGCCATGTTTCTAAAGTCCGAACAAGAGCAGATAATTCTTTATCATAAGTAGAATAGTTTAGACTAGGCCCACCCAATTTTTCAGAAAAGGATGCAACATGTTTGCCATCTTGTAATAACACACCTCCTAATCCAATTCCACTAGCATCACATTCAAGCTCAAAAGTCTTATTAAAATCAGGAAGTTGGAGTAAAGGAGTATGTGTCAACTTATCTTTCAATACCGTGAAGGCTTCTTCCTGTGCGGTACCCCAAACAAAAGGCACATCCTTCTTTGTAAGCTCATTGAGAGGTGCAACAATGGTGCTGAAATCTCTCACAAAAAGCCTATAGACTCCAGCGTGGTCAAGAAAACTCCTCACTTGTGTGACCGTTTTGGGTTGCGGCCAACTCTCAATAGCTTCAATCTTGGCTTTATCAACTTCAATCCCCTATGGAGTAACAACATAGCCAAGAAAATATACTCGGTCGGTGCAAAAGGTGCACCAAACAAATGTGCATCACGTAGAGCAATAAAAATAGCACATATATGTTCCAAATGTTCTTCTAAAGATTTGCTATAAATCAGTATATCATCAAAATAGACTACCACAAATCGTCCAATGAAAGCACGTAAAACTTCGTTCATTAATCTCATGAAAGTACTAGGTGCATTAGTTGACCCAAAAGGAATGATTAACCACTCATATAAACCAAACTTTGTTTTAAATGTTGTTTTCCATTCATCTCACAATTTCATAAAAATTTGATGGTATCCACTACGCAAATCAACTTTGAAGAATATTGTAGAGCCACTCAATTCATCAAGCATATCATCTAGCCTAGGAATAGGATGACGATGATGAATAGTAATATTATTAATGCCTCTACAATCAATACACATACGCGATGTACCATCCTTCTTCGGCACTAGAATAATAGGAACAACACAAGGACTAAGGGATTAGTGTATATAACCTTTATCGAGCAGCTCCTGGACTTGACGCATAATCCCCTTCGCCTGCTCTAGATTGGTACGGTATGGTGCACGGTTGGGTAGCGATGCACCGGGAATTAAGTCAATATGATGCTCAATCCCTCGAATAGGTGGTAATCCCGGTGGCACGTCTTGTGGAAATACGTCAGCGAACTTCTGCAAAATGTTAGTAACAGAAGGAGGCAAAGAGGAAGGCACGTCCTCAAATGAAATGCCTATTTGCACACAAAAGCATAGCAAATAGATTTGCTAAAATCTAGCTCATAAATATCAGACTTGGTTGCAAGTAAACATGCACTTTTCAATTTAATTTCAGAAGCAACACTAGATGGTTTATTATTAGGTTTCATTTGTTGCTCAAATTCTTTTGCCACAATCTGATTTTCACTCTTATTTTTCTCCTGTTTTGCTTTATTAGCTCTATTAATATCATCTTTCAAAACGGAATCAGGAGACATAGGAAGCAAAGTAATATGTTTATCGTTATGAACAAGAGTATACTGATTATTTATACCATGGTGTACAATTTTTTTTATCAAATTGCCATGGTCTACCAAGTAATAAGGAACATGCTTGCATGGGTACCACATCACAATCAACATAATCGGCATACGTAGAGATACTAAAATGCACATGAACAGTACGTGTTACCTTAACATTGTCGCTGTTATTGAACCATTGGATATAGTAAGGATGTGGATGTGGTCTTATGGTGAGAAATAGCTTCTCCACCATCTCCACGCTAGCCAAGTTTTTGCAGCTCCATCCATCTATGATGACGCGAATAGAACGTTCCTTCACAACTCCCTTTGAATGGAACAAATTATGCCTCTGATTTTGCTCAGCTTGTGTGACCTGCACACTCAAAACACGTTGAGCAACTAAACATTCATACCTGTCAGCATCTTCAGGAGCCATGTATCGTGTCTCATGTTCAGAATCATCTCCACCGTGTTCTTCATGTGTAATAAGAGCCAAAGTCTCCTCATCATAGTCACTAGCGGACTCATACCCACCATCCTCAGTAGCAATCATAACACGCGAAGATTGGCATTCTCTTGCATAATGACCTCTACCCTTACAGCGACGACAAATAATATCATGTGTGTGTGCCCTGTTGATGCCATGGATGAAGAAGAGCTCTGTGCTGGACCGATAGGTGTGCTCTTGGCAGATAGTGGTGGTAGTGCCTGCTTTCTTGTATCACGGCTGGAGGTAGCGGCTGACGGAGGTGCCGGTGTAGCAGAACGTGTGGAAGTAGAAGATGCACGCGGTGTCCATGATGAAGGTACCTGCAGAAAAGTTAGTCCGCGCCAATGCCTGTCGATCCTGCACTTCACGTTCAGCTTTGCAAGCAAGATGGAATAAACGAGTGATATTATTATATTCCTTATACTCTAAAATGGTTTGAATCTCTTTATTTAATCCACCCATAAAATGTGCAAGCATAGCTTCGTTATCCTCAACAATACCACATCTAATCATACCAGTTTGCAATTCCTGATAATATTCCTCTACAGAATTTTTTATTTGTCTTAAACACTGCAATTTTTGAAGCAATTCACATTGATAATATGGTGGAACCCAACGACTACGCATAGCAGTTTTCAAAGCAGCCCAAATAGCTGGAATAGGATATAATCTACAATGTTCAGACCACCAAACAGAAGCAAAGCTAGTGAATTCACAAACAGCAGCAGCAACACGTCTATCCTCAAGATATTGTAAGCATGTGAAACGTTGTTCAGTTTCTAACTCCCAAGTAAGATAGACATCAGGAATGTATTGACCCTCAAATGGTGGAATATTCAATTTCAGTTTAGGAACATGGTCATAATCTCGTACCCGAGGTGGTGGTGCAGCCCTACCATTACGATTATAGGCATGAGGATGACCTAGTGGTGGTGCTGGTGGTTGCACACGGTGTTGATTTTAATCAACCTCATCCTTGTAATCGCCCTCGTAAACGTCCTCCTCAGCGGTAGCAGCAGGAGCCACTGAAGCATCAACAGTAGGTGCAGCGGCACCAAAATTTTGACCAGGCTCAAGGGGAACGCGCAGTGCTCATCCCACTTGATTTGGAAGGCGACATTGTTGTTGTTGTAGAGGTGCCACAGGTGCAGCCGGCGGTGGTGGTGGAAGACGCGCGTGCAATTCATTAAACTTGTTATCGAGCTTTGTTTCAAACGTCTTCTCAATGCCATCTATCTTCTCAATGGCCTCTTCAAATATGTTTAGCACATCTTGCACCTGTCCACTCATCATTTGCTGAAATTTATCATGTAGCTGTTTGTTCGTCATGTTCTCCCAATCAGTCTCATCAGTTTGTGATACTGCCATGGTCAGGAGCAATAGAAACACACAAGAATATGGTCCTACAGACTACTAGGAAGTGGTGGTGGTGTTGGTGTGTCACAAATCCGTCAAGCGAATCTCAAATTCATACCAGTTCTTACCCAGCAGCAGGTGGTGATCGGCAACCGTTGTGGTCAATACTCTCAAAGCTTGGACAGAGCGACTACCAGGGAGAGTCAAATGCACGACGTAGATGTATGTGGAGCTGGGAAGGCTTATGATATGGTAGTAAAAATACCAGCAATAATCAATTCAGAGATGCAAAGTTGAATAAACGCTCAACGACGGTACTGTGCTGGTCCTAGGCTAGACCGAGCTAGAGACGCGAGCCTAGAACACTTACAAAATCACGGCGCTGCACGTAAATAAGGGAGGAGCACACTCTGATTTTTTTTCACTTTTTCCCTCTTTTTTTTGCTCCGCAACAATTTTTTTTCGAAAAAGTCTACAAATGGTCTAAAAACTGTCTAGCCAGAATTTTCCAGACTTAGTTTTTTTTGAAACTGGAACTATTTTTCTACTACGGGTAACACGAAAGTTCGGAATTCCTTCTCTGTCACGACTCGGAGTATGGCATGATCTGGAAATCGAAAACAAAGCAACAAATATTGGACTCGGACTAGGACTGGTGGCAGAGATGAAATTGGTGGAAACTCGGACTGGTAGCGGATATATGTAGAGCGGTGGAACATAGATTGGTGGCGAATCTATGATGAAGATGGACTCGGGTTAGCGTGATGGTGGTGGATATGTGGTATATAGTAGCGGTGATGACGATGGTGTTATATGGCAGCGGTGATGACGATGGTGTTATATGGCAGCGGTGACGACGACGATGGTATATGGCAGCGGTGATGACTATGGTGGTATATGGTAGCGGTGATGATGATGGTGCGGTGGTGGCGTGACAACTTGTGAACCGAACTCGAAACTCTAAAGGACTAGACCCTAAGACCAGCAACTTGACATGATGATGCAACCGCAAATTCAACGAAACAAATACAGAAAAGATTATGGAATGGCTCAGATTGGTTTGGATATGATAACAAACCTAAAATTTTTTGGCTTTTTCGTGGACTGTAGGTATGAAGAACAGACTCGATCTAAACTAAGAAAAACTATAAAATCTCACCGAGCAACCTGGAAATCTAATACAACTTGATAGAGGAAAAGGTGTCCCGTCTTTCGATGAGATGGCGGCTGAGGGAGTCCTGGATTAGGGGGTCTCCGGACAGCTGGACTATGTCCTTTGGCCGGACTGTTAGACTATGAAGATACAAGATTGAAGACTTCGTCTCGTGTCCAGATGGGACTCTACTTGGCGTGGAAGGCAAGCTAGGCAGTACGGATATGTATATCTCCTCCTTTGTAACCGACCTTGTGTAACCCTAGCCCCCTCCAGTGTCTATATAAACCGGAGGGTTTTAGTCCGTAGGACAACATACAATCATACCATAGGCTAGCTTCTAGGGTTTAGCCTCTCTGATCTCATGGTAGATCAACTCTTGTAATACCCATATCATCAAGAATAAATCGAGCAGGACGTAGGGTTTTACCTCCATCAAGAGGGCCCGAACCTGGGTAAAACATCGTGTCCCCTGCCTCCTGTTACCATCCGCCTTAGACGCACAGTTCGGGACCCCCTACCCGAGATCTGCCGATTTTGACACCGACATTGGTACTTTCATTGAGAGTTCCTCTGTGTCGTCGTCGTTAGGCTTGATGGCTCCTACGATCATCGATGGCGATGTAGTCCAGGGTGAGACTTTTCTCCCCGGACAGATCTTTGTGTTCGACGGCTTCGCACTACGGGCCAACTCGCTTGGCCATCTGGAGTAGATCGAAAGTTACGCCCCTGGCCACCAGGTCAGGTTTGGAAGCTTAAACTACACGGATGATATCTGCGGAGACTTGATCTTCGACAGATTCGAGCCCCTGCCTTTGTGCGCCACGCGGTCACGATGGGGGTGAGACTTTTCTCCCCAGACAGATCTTTGTGTTCGACGGCTTCGCACTACGGGCCAACTCGCTTGGCCATCTGGAGTAGATCGAAAGTTACGCCCCTGGCCACAAGGTCAGGTTTGGAAGCTTAAACTACACGGATGATATCCGCGGAGACTTGATCTTCGACGGATTCGAGCCCCTGCCTTTGTGCGCCACGCGGTCACGATGAGTACGATTTAGCTCTACCATCGGACAGTGTTCAAGAAATCGCACCGGCAGCCGCTTCGACCCTTAATTCAGAGCCAGTTGCGCCATCCATGGACGTGTGGATAGACCCCACCACGGAGACCGTATCCTCAGCGGCGATCGAGCCGAATATCGACCTTACCCTTCACGAGAGCCGTGTTGCCAAACTGCCGGATCCTTCTCCGGCCACGGACTCCGAACCGTCTGCGCCTGTTCCTGTCGAATCCGATTGGGCGCCGATCATGGAGTTTACCTCCGCGGATATTTTTCAGTACTCGCCCTTCGGTGACATACTGAACTCACTAAGGTCTCTCTCCTTGTCAGGAGGGTCCTGGCCGAACTATGTTCGGCAGAATTGGGATACGGATGACGAAGAAATTCGCCGCCCACCCACCACCCACTTAGTAGCCACTGTCGATGACTTAACCGACATTCTTGACTTCGACTCCGAAGACATCGACGGTATGGACGACGATGCGGGAGGCGAAGAGAAACCACTGCCCACAGGGCACTGGACAACCACCTCATCATATGACATATACATGGTGGACACACCCAAAGAAGGCAATAGCGACGGGATAGCGGAGGATGACCCCTCCAAGAAGCAACCCAAGCGCCGGCGTCAGCGGCGCCGCTCTAAGTCCCGCCAAGTCAAAAGCGGTGATACCGGCACCAGAGATAATAGCACTCCGGACAGTGCCAAAGACAACAACAATCCCCTCCAGCAAGATTTAGAGCAGGAGGATGGAGAAGCCAGCCCTCCTGAGAGAGAGGCAGATGGAGAGGCGGAGGATGATAATTACATTCCTCCCTCCGAAGACGACGCAAGCGTCGACGATGACGAATTCGTTGTGCCAGAGGATCCCGTCGAACAAGAGCGCTTCAAGCGCTGGCTTATAGCCACGGCGAATAGCCTTAAGAAAAAGCAACAACAGCTTCAAGCTGACCAAGATTTGCTAGCTGACAAATGGACTAAAGTCCTGGCGGCCGAGGAATATAAACTCGGGCGCCCCTCCAAGAGTTACCCAAAGTGCAGGTTGCTACCCCGACTGGAGGAGGAAGCACCGAAACCTACATCCCCGGCGTACGACGCGGCTGATCGGCCACCTCGTGGCCGCGACAGAGAGGCATTCCAGCCAAAAGCTCAGCCCGCACCACGACGCCATTCAAATAAAAAGGCATGGGGAAATACGCCAGACCTGCGAGACGTATTGGAGGACAAAGCAAAACATGCAAGATCGATCTACGGATCACGAGGGCGCGCCACTATGCAAGACGATAATTGTCACGCCGGATACAGTAAAAGTAAGTCCGGCCGGGCCGAACACAGCGGGAAAGACTCATTTGAGCTGCGTCATGATATAGCCTAGTACAGAGGCGCCGCACACCCCTTATGCTTCACAGACGAAGTAATGAATCATCAAATCCCAGAGGGTTTCAAACCCGTAAATATAGAATCATACGATGGCACAACAGATCCTGCGGTATGGATCGAGGATTTCCTCCTGCACATCCACATGGCCCGCGATGATGACCTACACGCCATCAAATACCTCCCACTCAAACTCAAAGGACCAGCTCGGCATTGGCTCAACAGCTTGCCAGCAGAGTCCATTGGCAGTTGAGAAGATCTGGAAGCTACATTCCTCGACAACTTTCAGGGCACTTATGTGCGACCACCAGATGCCGATGACTTGAGCCACATAATTCAGCAGCCAGAGGAATCGGCCAGGCAATTCTGGACACGGTTCCTAACAAAGAAAAATCGAATCATCGACTGTCCGGATGCAGAGGCCCAACATCCGCAACGAATGGCTCGCCCGGCACCTTGGCCAGGAAAAGCCAAAATCTATGGCAGCCCTCACGACACTCATGACCCGCTTCTGTGCGGGAGAGGACAGCTGGTTGGCTCGCAACAATAACATATCAAAGAACCATGGTACTTCGGATACCAAGGATGGCAATTGCAGGTCACATCGCAACAAACATAAGCGCCGCATTAACAGCGACAATACCGAGGATACGGCAGTCAATGCCGGATTGAAAGGCTCTAAACCCGGTCAGCGGAAAAAACCATTCAAAAGAAGCACTCCGGGCCCGTCCAGTTTGGACCGTATACTCGATCGCTCGTGCCAAATACACGGCAACCCCGACAAGCCAGCCAACCACACCAACAGGTATTGTTGGGTGTTCAAGCAGGCCGGCAAGTTAAATGCCAAAAACAAAGATAAGGGGTCACATAGCGATGACGAAGAGGAGCCCCGACAGCCGAACACCGGAGGACAGAAGAGGTTCCCCCCACAAGTGCGGACAGTGAACATGATATACGCAACCCACATCCCCAAGAGGGAACGGAAGCGTGCGCTCAGGGACGTATATGCGTTGGAGCCAGTCGCCCCAAAGTTCAACCCATGGTCCTCCTGTCCGATCACCTTCGACCGCAGGGACCACCCCACTAGTATCCGTCATGGTGGATTTGCCGCATTGATCCTAGACCCAATCATTGATGGATTTCACCTCACTCGAGTCCTTATGGATGGCAGCAGCAGCCTGAACCTGCTTTATTAGGACACAGTGCGCAAAATGGGTATAGACCCCTCAAGGATCAAACCCACAAAAATGATCTTTAAAGGCGTCATACCAGGTGTAGAGGCCCATTGCACAGGCTCAGTCACACTGGAAGTGGTCTTCGGATCTCCAGATAACTTCTGAATCGAAGAGTTAATCTTCGACATAGTCCCGTTCCGCGGTGGCTACCATGCACTGCTCGGGCGAACCGCATTTGCGAGATTCAATGCGGTACCTCATTATGCATATCTCAAGCTCAAGATGCCAGGACCTCGGGAGGTCATCACAGTCAATGGAAACACAGAGCGCTCTCTCCGCACGGAGGAGCACACTGCGGCCTCACAGCAGAAGCGCAAAGCAGCCTCTTAAGGCAATCCACTAGTTCGGCGATTAAGGACCCGGACACCTTCAAGCGCGTCCGGAGTAATCGGCAACAGGACCGCCTGGCACGTTCCGAGCTCGCATAGCAATGCGGCCCCCACCCCGGTCCCAGCCGAACGGCGAAGTCCGTGCCACGCGTACATAATTACGCATTAAAAATACCATGGGCATAGGTGGGAAGGGGGGCACGACTACGACACGCTCCAAGATGTGGCTTAAACCGCACTAGGGGCTTCCCGCTTTGTTATTTTTCTATTTTAGGACGTTAATGTCTGGAAACCCTGTCCGGCAGCATGATTGTCGAACATATGATGCAGCAACCAAGGAGGCAGAAAGCTATGTCACACCACGAAAGTCCCAGGTGGACTATGATAACGAGTGAAATACTTGCTTTAATACCATTCCTCAGCTTGCCCTTGGAAGGGACATGTCAAATAGTCCTACCTTTTGCTTATCGCACTACTTGTATCATTCTGATCTAACGCACCTTTTTGAATAAACAATGCATAGCATTAAGACTATTATTGCATTCTTCCTTTTTATATATATATGTTCATTCATGACATCTAGCACCCGTACAATCTGGTATGGACAATACGCTAGGGGCTTAAGTATACCCCATAATACGGCGTGAGAAGTCCGAACACTTTCGACAGTGCGGCACCCCGAACTTATAGCATTATATGCATCAGCTCCGAATCATGTCTTGGGTCAATAGTTAGGTTTGCCCGGCTCCCATGTTTTGGTACCTTACATTCCGCTATATCGGCTAAGGTAGCACTGGGAGAACTACTGCGATTGTGCCCCGGTTCTGCTGGGCTAAGCACCTTAGTAGAAAAAGCTAAAACTGACTGTCATGATAAGGCAAGAGACTGGTCGCTGTTCGAGAGGTCTCAAGTCCCTAAAGACTTATGCCGCTTAGAGCGAGGAGTCGGCCCTGTCCGGCTTAAGGCGTGTATAGCGCCCCGAATTCGGCCTTTCGAATACTAGGGGCTTCGCCGAAATTTAAAATTATAGAATTCTATGGCTAAGTGAGAGTGATAATGCATTATAGTCCGATTGCCTTGTTCGTTATGCTGAGCACCTCCCTCGAAGGACCCAAAAATGGGAACAAGAGTGCTCAGGTTTTATCCCGAACACCCTAGCACTCATGGCGTGGGGGCAGAAGCTGACGACTATCCATCTCTCAGATTCGATAACAGCCGAGCAGAAGGCAATATTTTAAATTCAAACAAGCGTTGCATAACGCATATGAACAAGTTTTCATAATACGGGATTAGACGAGCAAGTTTATTCAAATATTACATCTTTCGCACACTTGTCCGCTACAAGACGGGCACCCTTCAGGACATCCTCATAGTACATCTCGGGGTGGCGATGCTCCTTGCCCTGCGGCGGCCCTTCCTTCACCAGCTTCACGGCGTCCATCTTGGCCCAGTGCACCTTCGCACGGGCGAAAGCCCGGCGTGCACCTTCAATGCAGATGGGCCGCTTAATGACTTCCAGCCATGGGCAGGCATCCACAAGCCGCCTCACCAGGTCGAAGTAGCTATTGGGAAGGGCGTCGCCAGGCCACATCCGGACTATAAAGCCCTTCATGGCCTGTTCGGCCGCCTTGTGCAGCTCGACCAGTTGCTTCAGCTGGTCGCTCAGAGGCATCGGGTGTTCGGTCCTAGTATACTGAGACCAGAACAGCTTCTCCGTTGAGCTTCCCTCCTCGGCCTGGTAAAACTGCGGGGCATCCGACACGCTGCGGGGCAAATCTGCGAATGCTCCTGGAGAGCTCCAGACTCGGGTAAGTAACAAGTAATTTACTTTCACATGCTTGCTTTGCATATTGAATGCCTTACCCGCCGCTATCTTCTTCATCGCATCAATCTCCTGGAGGGCCTTTTGGTCTTTAGCCTTGGCACTCTTTGCACTCTCAAGGGCCGCGGCAAGCTCGGACTCTCGCGTCTTCAAGTCAAGCTCCAACGCCTCGTGCTTCGTCACGAGAGCATGGAGCTCTTGCTGCACCTCGCCCACCCATGCCTCTTGTTTTTCCCGCTCGGTGCGCTCCTGGGCCGCTTTGTTTTCGTCCTCGGATAGCGCTTGCTTCAGGGTTGCCACCTCGGTCGTGGCCCCTGGCAAATTAAAGATGATCCTATAATTTTGCAATCGCATCCTTTTTGTATACATACGCATCTATAGACTAGGTATTACTTACCTTTGTTCTCCTTGAGCTGCCTCTTGGCATGGCCGAGCTCTTTCTTGGACCCTTCGAGGTCCTGCTTCAGTACGGCGACCTCCGCAGTCAGTGCGGCAGAGGTCAGCAGCGAAGCTTGCATGCGCATATAGACATACTTATATTGGACTCCTGCAGATATTAGTTGATCCTCTATTCGACTTTTCTTTTTGAACACCAAACAGAGCATCAGGGGCTACTGTCTATGCGGTAATATTTTTCCTATATTTCAAATACTTACCTCAAAGCCTGTTAGAAGGCTGACATAGGCTTCAGTCAGTCCGCTCTTGGCGGACTGAACCTTCTGGATCACCGCACTCATAATAGTGTGGTGCTCTTTGTCGATGGAAGCGCTGCGAAGCGCTCCCAGCAGATTGTCCGGTGCCTCTGGATGGACAGAGGTCACCGGCACAGGCATCTTGCCCCTTTTGGAAGGAGGCCGCCTGCCTGAGTCCGGAACCACTGGAGGTTCCGGCGCGGTGTTCGGCTGAGGGCCGAACTTGGAGCCCTCGGGAGCCTTACTCCCTCTGCTCCCAGAGTCCGGAAGGTCGCCTTGAGGCGCCTCCGGGATTGTCTCCCCTCGACCCGGTGCCTCTTGAGAGAATACCTCGGCATTGTCCGTAGGGCAAGGGGAGGTGGCGGTCGGGAGTGGATCGCTATCCATATCCGACGAGTCCAAGGAGCCGCCCGACGAAGATACGTCGATACGGGCTTGGGGCGGTCTGCATAATCATATTCGGCACTAGGAGAAGCAGTGCGACAAAGGTATGCTATGAGTTACTCTGGTATCCGAATACTTACGACTTCGCTAGGGGTTTGGCCCTGAGCAGCCACTCATCTTCGCCTTCAGCGGCGGTGGTGGAGTAGTCCGGGAGGAGGGTCCTCCCCTTCTTGGACCCTTCGCCCCCCGGTCGGGGCGGCCTTCCTTTTTCTTGTCTCCCCCGACTGAAGGGGGAGCATCTTCATCTTCCTCCTCGTCTTCGGGGGAGGAGTGCGCCGCGGAGTTATCGGACGATGAGTCCGATATCACCTGGCGTCGAGAACTCTTTCGGGTTCCCTTGGCCTTCTTCTTGGTATTCTCCGGCACCTTGTAAGGAGCCGGAGTCAGCATCTCCGTCAGGAGAGCGTCCGCAGTGTCTTCGGGCAGAGGGGCCGGACAGTCGATCTTCTGTGATGCCCCCACCCAGTCCTGTCAAAGGCATGGGAGCTCAGACCCCACGCGTGGTTAAGCTATGGGAAGTAAAAATCCTACCATATGTACAAAACTTACCGGATTCGCAGGGCGCTTCGCGCTTAGCCCACGGTCCTCGGTCCTCGGTGAGAGAGGGAGGGACCTCGGCACCCTTGAATAGCACCCCCCAGACGTCCTTGTGCGTCGTGTCGAAGAGCTCGCTCAGAGTCTGGTGCTAGGCCGGGTCGAACTCCCACAAGTTGAAATCCCGTTATTGACACGGAGGATCCGGCGGAAGAGCATGACCTGGACTATGTTGGCAAGCTTGAGCTTCTTGCTTGCCATATTCCGGATACATTTCTGGAGTCCGTCCAGCTCCACCGATGAACCCCAGGATAGGCCCTTCTCTTTCCAGGAGGTGAGCCGCGTGGGGATTCCGGATCGAAACTCGGGGGCAGCCACCCAGTTGGTGTCGCGCGGCTCGGTGATGTAGAACCACACCGATTGCCACCCCTTTATGGTCTCCATGAAGGAGCCTTCAAGCCATATAACATTGGGCATCTTGCCCACCATGGCTCCGCCGCATTCTGCTTGTTGGCCTCCCACCACCTTCGACTTGATATTGAAGGTCTTCAGCCACAGGCCGAAGTGGGGCCGGATGTGGAGGAAAGCCTCACACACGACAATGAACGCCGAAATGTTGAGGATGAAGTTCGGGGCTAGATCATGAAAGTCCAACCCGTAGTAGAACATAAGACCACAGACAAATGGATGGAGGGGAAACCCTAGTCCGCGGAGGAAGTGGTGGAGGAAGACTACCCACTCATGAGGTTCCGGGGTGGGGACGATCTGCCCCGCAGCGGGCAGCCGATGTGCGATATTCGCAGATAAGTATCCAGCTCCGCGCAGCTTTTTGATGTGTCCCTCCGTAAAGGAGGAAGCCATCCACTTGCCTCCCGCTCTGGACATGTTTGGAGAAGGTTGAGGAGAAGGATGTGGACTTGGGCGTTGGAGCTCGAGTGCGCGAGAATGGATGAGCAAGGAGGAAGAAGGTGTGGGTAGAAAAAGGATAAACCTTATCCCTTTATAAGGGCGGCCGAAACTATGCGCCCCCACTAGCCTGGTAAAACTCGCTTATCCTCCAAGCGCCATAATTCATGGCGCGGTTGGGTTACCCACGCCCGTATTGATGAGAATCACGTAATAAGGGGGACACGATCTCTGCTTTGACAAGACGTGTCAAGAAACTGGCTCGCGTTATGTGCGGGGCTAGTTAAAGAAAAACGGTTTGAATGATCACCGCGCCATGGCATGATGTCATGTTGCCAAAACGTGTCAGCAGATTATATTTGTGGAAATATTATTCTCCCTACGGTGGTATGTGGAACTTATTTTGCAGGGTCGGACACTATCCTTTTATTTCGAACTCTTCTGTGGTGTATCCGGAGGAGGAACCCGCCTTGCAATGCCGAAGAAAACACTGCGCGCTGGACTCATCGTCATTGAAGCCTGGTTCAGGGGCTACTGAAGGAGTCCTGGATTAGGGGGTCTCCGGACAGTCGGACTATGTCCTTTGGCCGGACTATTAGACTATGAAGATACAAGATTGAAGACTTCGTCTCGTGTCCGAATGGGACTCTACTTGGCGTGGAAGGCAAGCTAGGCAGTACGGATATGTATATCTCCTCCTTTGTAACCGACCTTGTGTAACCCTAGCCCCCTACGGTGTCTATATAAACCGGAGGGTTTTAGTCCGTAGGACAACATACAATCATACCATAGGGTAGCTTCTAGGGTTTAGCCTCTCTGATCTCGTGGTAGATCAACTCTTGTAATACCCATATCATCAAGAATAAATCGAGCAGGACGTAGGGTTTTACCTCCATCAAGAGGGCCCAAACCTGGGTAAAACATCGTGTCCCCTGCCTCCTGTTACCATCCGCCTTAGACACACAGTTCGGGACCCCCTACCCGAGATCCGCCGGTTTTGACACCGACAGCGGCTATTGCTTATGATGGAGTAGACTTTGACGATCCAACTACAAACGTGCGAGGACGTCACGCCTTAGCAATCGCTAAACCAACTCCGAGAGGTTATTGACCACGCCGGAGCACGATCAACCTGACCACGAAGGTCTATTTCCTGCAAGCAAACGAAGAACAAGCAAGAAACTAAGATTGCAATCTGGATATTGCGAATATAAGATGAAAGCTTTATTGATCAAGGTGGAGTTTTGTGACGCCTTGGTCTGGTCGTTGAACACAAACGAAGTACGTGAAGTTGCAGTTATGGCCAACTTTTAATCTAAACAAAACCCAAAGTCTAAACGACGCCCTAAGGGATATATATATATATATGGAGGAAGAGGGGGAATTTCGTGGTCCTTGGAGGAGGGTTCCGAAACCAACCCTAACTCTTGTTTCCCCACACATACGGTCTCCAAAAACAGCCTATACTTAAGTATTTCGTAATTACATGGGCCTGGCCCAATAATAAGGTGACACAACACCTAGAATAGCCTATGGAAGAAATTTATGAAGTGGCATCTTTTATATTTCGTCCAAGGCTTCATGCACTCGTTATTGTGGCTTTAAAGTCTTGAAATCATCAGTTGTAACTGTTCTTGTTCCCCTTGCGCATGCCATGATCTCCATGCTTGGTCTTGCTCTAGTGTTCATCCCTCTTATCCATGCCAGGCCCTTCATTTGTAAGCAAAACAAATGTATCTAATTTAATCATATTCTCATGAACATTAGAATCATTACCAAGAAACGGAAGTACCTGATAATTTAATTGGTGTGCACGAGCTCTAGTAATTGGTCTAGTATATGTAGCAGTAGGGGCTATGGGTGTAATAGTGATATTGATGTCCTAATCATCTCCACTCTTGAGCTCCAGGAACGAAGAGTGGCCGGAGGGAGCCCGTCGTGTCGGCTCTTGCACGCGGCCGGAGCTCCTCTCTTGTTGAACGTCGCCATGGGGAGTGTCCAGAGGGAGCCAGTCGTGTCGGCTGTTGCACGCGCCTAGAGCTGATGCTCCCGCTGTTCCGCCGCCGCCACTCATGATGTTCTACTGCTGCTCTTGTTGCACGCCACCATGGGTCAGCAAAGAGAAGAGGCCTCAGGTAGCAGTGGGCAGGCGCAACGGGCAGTGGCCCACGACATTAGCGGGCGGGCTGCAAATGCGCCACGCCAGACGGCGGCACTAGTTGCAAGAGAGACAAGAGAAGGGTCGAAAAATAGGAGGAGGCCTCAGGCAGCGGCCTACGGCGGAGGCGGCGCTGGCTGTAGGTCACCCAAGAGAGCGAGAGATAAGGGAACGTCAAGGAGAGAAGAAAGCGGAGAGGAAGGAAGAGAGAGCTGATAAGTCTCCAACATATCAATAGTTTATGAAGTATTCATGCCATGTTTGCAACAATTTTATATGAGTTTGGTATGATTTTATTAGAACTAACCTGGACTGCTGCTGTTTTCAGCAGAACTACCGTGGTGTCGTTTTTTGTGCAGAAATAAAAGTTCTCGGAATGGGTTGAAAATTTATAGTGATTTTTTATGGACCAAAAGAGACCCCCGAAGCACCAGAGTTGGGCCAGGAAGTGACCGAGGAGGCCACAAGCCTAGGGGGCGCCCTACCCCCAGGGAGCGCGCCCCCAGCTTGTGGGCGCCTCGGGCACCCCCTTGATGTGAGACCGACGCCAAAAATTCTTATAAATCTTGTAACCTCTAGAAATAAACCTAGATTGGAAGTTCCACCGCCACAAGCCTCTATAGCCATGAAAAACCAATTGGGATCCCATTCCGGCACCCTTCCAGAGGGGGAAAATCATCACCGGAGGCCATCTTCATCATCTCGGCGGTCTCGATGACGATGAGGGGGTAGTTTAACCTCGGGGCTGAGGGTATGTACCAGTAGCTATGTGTTTGATCTCTCTCTCTCTCTCTCGTGTTCTTGATTTGGCACGATCTTGATGTATGGCGGGCTTTGTTACTATAATTGAATCATATGGTGTTCTTCCCTCTCTACCTTCTTGTGATGAATTGAGTCTTGCTCTTTGAGGTTTCGTTATGTTGGATTGAGTAATGGATTTGAGAACACTTGATGTATGTCTTGTGATGGGATATCTGTGGTGACAATGGGATGTTCTCTTGATTCACTTGATGTATGTTTTGGCACTCAACTCATGGATTCCCGAGGTGACACTGGGGTAATGTATGCATAGGAGTTGATGCATGTTTTCGTCCTACGTTCTTCGGTAGAAACTTTGGAGTGATTCTTTGTCGCACGTTGAGGGATTGCCATATGATTTAATTATGTTATCATTGTTGAGAGAATTTGCACTAGTGAAAGTATGAACCCTGGGCCTTGTTTTCAAGCATTGCAATACCATTTTTGCTCACTTTTGTTACTTGCTACCTTGCTTTTTTATATTTTCAGATTATAAAAACCTATATCTACCATCCATATTACACTTGTATCACCATCTCTTCACCGAACTAGTGCACCTATATAATATACCATTGTATCGGGTGTGTTGGGGACACAAGAGACTCTTTGTTATTTGGTTGTAGGGTTGTTTGATAGAGACCGTCTTCATCCTATGCCTCATGGATTGATAAACCTTAGGTCATCCACTTGAGGGAAATTTGCTATTCTCCTACCAAACTCTGTGCTTGGAGGCCTAACACGAGTCTACAAGAAGAAGGTTTCGTAGTAGACATCAAGCTCTTTTCTAGCGCCGTTGCCCGGGAGGTGAGTGCTTGAAGGTATATCTTTAGATCTTGCAATTGAATCTTTTAGTTTCTTGTTTTATCACTACTTTAGTCTATAAAAGAAAACTACAAAAAAATGGAATTGAGGTTGCCTCATATGCTTCATCTTTTTAATGTCTTCCGTGAAAATGATGGAAAGGAAAATTGTGCCAAAGTGTTAGAAGAAGAAGTCAATAAAATGTTTGGCACTAAATATTTGAATGATGAGAATGATTGTAATGTTGTTAGTATGAATTCTTTGAATATCCATGATGCCAATGATATGCAAAGCCATAAGCTTGGGGATGCTATGTTTGATGAAGATGATATTTTTTGTCCCCCAAGTTTTGATGAGCAAATTTATTATGATGATAACGTGCCTCCTATTTATGATGATTATATTGATTAAAGTGGGTTTGGAAGAGTGTCAACTCTAGGTAATGATCCCACTATTTTGGAGGGTGTTGAATCTTATAATATTTATGAAAGTGGATTTGGAGAGGTCACGACTTTATTTAGTGATGAATCCACTATTTTGGAAGAGGTTTCAATTGATTATGAGAAAAAAGTTGCTATCTATAAATAATAATGATAACCATGAAACTTGTCATCGCGATTTTAATTTTCAATTGGATTATGCCTCACATGATAGTTATTTTGTTGAGTTTTCTCCAACTACTATGAATGAGAAGAATTTTGCTTATGTGGAGAATAATAAAAAAATTATGGTTGTGGATCATGAAAATAATGCTTTACGTGATAGTTATATTGTTTAATTAATTCATGATGCTATTGAAAATTATTATGAGAGAGGAATATATGCTTCTACGTATCTCAATAATATCAAGTTCCCTCTCTACGTGTTGAAAATCTTGAAGTTTTGCTTGCTTTACCTTCCTATGCTAGTTGATTCTTGCTCCCATAAATTGTTTCCTCACAAAATCCATATGCATAGGAAGTGAGTTAGACTTAAATGTTCTAGTCATATGCTTCATGATGCTCCCACTATGTTTCAATTATTATCTTTTATGTGAGCATCATTGACATCATCATGCCTAGCTAAAAACGCATTAAATAAAAGCGCTTGTTGGGCGGCAGGCCAATTTTTATTTTCTGTTTTTGTTTTTGCTTATGTTTTTCAATAAATACACATTATTACCTCTGTAGTAATTGTGTTTTAGTGTTTTAATTAGTTTTTGAGCCAAGTAAGACCTTTGGGATGGTCCATGGTGATAGTTGATTTGATCTTGTTGAAAAACAGAAACTTTTGCGCTCATTGCCAGAATTTTAGAAATACACAAAAGCGTGATTTTGATCTAAATTTCTTACACAAGATTGATATACAAATTTCCTAGATTGTCCTAATTTTTCAGAATTTTTGGATTTAGAGAAGTATCAATATTCTTGCATTCTTTACAGACTGTTCTGTTTAGACAGATTGCTGTTATGTTTGCATTGTTTGAATATGTTTGCTTGTTTAATGATTCTATTTGAGGATAGGAGTATTAAATATGCAGAGGCATTTAGTATGCAATGTCAAATTATAATTTTAGTGATTTTCTACAGTAGAGAATGATAAGGTTTTGCATTTATTTATACTAACTTATCTCATGAGTTCTTGTTGAGTTTTGTGTGGATGAAGTTTTTTTAGAATTAGGGAAACTGTGATGTGGGAGGAATTAAGGAGACACAAGAGCTCAAGCTTGGGGGTGCCCAAGGCATCCCTAGTTAATATTTCAAGAAGTCTCAAGCATCTAAGATTGGGGATGCCCCGGTTGGCATCCCACCTTTCTTCTTCAACAATGATCAGTCAATTTTGGTAGAACCTAAGTTTTTGCTTCTTCACATGATATGTGCTATCCTTCGAGTGTAATTTTTATTTGTTTTGCTTGCTGTTTGAATAAAATATTAAGATCTGAAATTCTTAAATGAGACAGATTCCTCACATAGCTACATAATTATTAAACTACTCATTGATCTCCACTTTTATCTTTTTGGACTAGTTTGTCATTTACTCTCATGCTTCACTTATATCTTTTTGAGAGTCTTATAAATAGTAGTGGTAACATAAATGTGTTATGAAATTGGTCCCAATATGATAGGTATTCAAGAGGGATACAATAAAAACTTTCATAAAGAGCATTGAATATATGAGAAGTTTGATTCCTTGCATTTGTTTTGAGATATAAAGATGGTGATATTAGAGTCGTGCTAGTGTAATTGTGGATTGGTAGAAATACTTGTGCTAAAGTTTGTGATTCTCTTAGCATGCACGTATGGTGAACCGTTATGTGATGAAGTTGGAGCATGATTTATTTATTGATTGTCATCCTTTGTGTGGAGGTCAGGAGCGCGCGATGGTTAACTCCTACCAACCTCTCCCCTAGGAGCATGCGCATTAGTACTTTGTTTTGATGGCTAATAAAATTTTTCAATAAGTATGTGAGTTCTTTATGACCAATGTTGAGTCCCTGGATTATACGCACTCTCACCCTTCCACCATTGCTAGTCTCTCTAGTACCGCGCAACTTTCGCTGGTGCATTAAACCCACCATTTACCCTTCCTCAAAACAACCACCATACCTATCTATTATGGCATATCCATAGCCATTCCGAGATATATTGCCATGCAACTTCCACTGTTCCATTTATTATGACGCATACCATCATTGTCATATTGCTTTGCATGATCATGTAGTTGGCATAGTATTTGTTTTCATGACCACCATTCATATTTGTATACATGTCACTCTTGATCATTGCACATCCCGGTACACCACCGGAGGCATTCTTATAGAGTCATATCTTTGTTCTAGTATCGATTTGTAATTCTTGAGTTGTAAGTAAATAAAAGTGTGATGATCATTATTAGAGCATTGTCCCATGTGAGGAAAGGATGATGGAGGCTATGATTCCCTCACAAGTTGGGATGAGACTCTGGACTTAAAAAATAAAAAGAGCCCAAAGAGCCCAATTTTTTTTAAAAGGCCAAAGAGCCCAAACAAAAAAAAAAGAGAAAATAAGACAAATTAAAAAAATGAGAGAAAGAGAGAGAAGGGACAATGCTACTATCCTTTTCCACACTTGTGCTTTAAAGTAGCACCATGTTCTTCATGATAGAGAGTCTCCTATTTTGTCACTTTCATATACTAGTGGGAATTTTTCATTATAGAACTTGGCTTGTATATTCCAGTGATGGGCTTCCTCAAATTGCCCTAGGTCTTCATGAGCAAGCAAGTTGGATGCACACCCACTTAGTTTTCTTTTGAGCTTTCATACACTTATAGCTCTAGTGCACCCGTTGCATGGCAATCCCTACTCACATGCATCGCTATAAATTGATGGGCATCTCCATAGCCCATTAATTTGCCTAGTTGATGTGAGACTTTCTCCTTTTTGTCTTCTCCTCACAACCTCCACCATATTCTATTCCACCGTTACTGTTATATCCATGGCTCACGCTCATATATTGCGTGAAAGTTGAAAAAGTTTGAGAACATTAAAAATATGAAACAATTGCTTGACTAACACCGGGGTTGTGCATGATGAAATACTTTGTGTGATGAAGATGGAGCATAGCCAGACTATATGATATTTTAGGGATAACTTTCTTTGGCCATGTTATTTTTGAGAAGACATGATGCCTTTATTAGTATGCTTGAAGTATTATTGTTTTTATGTCAATATTAAACTTTTGTTTTGAATCTTATGGATCAGAACATTCATACCACAATAAAGAATCTTACATTGATAAATATGTTACGTAGCATTCACACTTCATAAATTCATTCTTTTGTCATTTACCTACTCGACGATGAGCAAGAATTAAGCTTGGGGATGCTGATATGTCTCCAATGTATCTATAATTTATGAAGTATTCATGCCATGTTTGCAACAATTTTATATGGTTTTGGTATGTATTTATTAGTACTAACCCAGACTGACGCTGTTTTCAGCAGAACTACCATGGTGTCATTTTTTGTGCAGAAATAAAAGTTCTCGGAATAGGCTAAAAATTTACGATGATTTTTTATGGACCAAAAGAGACCCCCGAAACATCGGAGCTGGGCCAGGAAGTGACTGAGGAAGCCACTAGCCTAGGGGCATGCCCCCGGCTTGTGGGCCCCTCGAGCACCGCCTTGACGTGAGACCGGCGCCAAAAACATTTATAAATCTTGTAACCTCTAGAAATAAACCTAGATCGGAACTTCCGCCACCACAAGCCTATGTAGCCATGAAAAACCAATCGGGAGCCCGTTCCGGCATCCTGCCTGAGGGGGAAATCATCACCGGAGGCCATCTTCATCATCCCGGCAGTCTGCATGATGAGGAGGGAGTAGTTCACCCTCGGGGCTGAGGTATGTACCGGTAGCTATGTGTTTGATGCCCCCCTCTCTCTCGTGTTCTTGATTTGGCACGATCTTGATGTACCACGATCTTTGTTACTATAGTTGAATCATATGGTGTTCTTCCCTCTCTACCTTCTTGTGATGAATTGAGTCTTGCTCTTTGAGGTTTCGTTATGTTGGATTGAGTATTGGATTTGAGAACACTTGATGTATGTCTTGTGATGGGATATCTGTGGTGATAATGGGATGTTCTGTTGATTCACTTGATGTATGTTTTGGCACTCAACTCGCGGATTCCCGAGGTGATATCGGGGTAATCTATGCATAGGGGTTGATGCACGTTTCCATCCTATGTTCTCCGATAGAAATTTTGGAGTGATTCTTTGTCGCACGTTGAGGGATTGCCATATGATTTAATTATGTTATCATTGTTGAGAGAATTTACACTAGTGAAAGTATGAACCCTAGGCCTTGTTTTCAAGCATTGCAATACCGTTTTTGCTCACTTTTGTTACTTGCTACCTTGCTGTTTTTATATTTTTAGATTATAAAAACCTATATCTACCATCCATATTACACTTGTATCACCATCTCTTCGCCGAACTAGTGCACCTATAGAATTTACCATTGTATTGGGTGTGTTGGGGACACAAGAGACTCTTTGTTATTTGGTTGTAGGGTTGTTTGAGAGAGACCATCTTCATCCTATGCCTCCCATGTTTTGACAAAACTTAGGTCATCCACTTGAGGGAAATTTGCTACTGTCCTACAAAACTCTACGCTTGGAGGCCCAACACGAGTCTACAAGAAGAAGGTTGCGTAGTAGACATCAAGAGCTGACACGTGACCCACATGTCATATAACGGTCAAACAAGCAATCAACAAATGGTTTGTATTGGAGTGGGTCCTACATGTATAATTCGGACTAAATCTTAATCATCTAGTCATTAGTGTTTTTTGGAACAAACAACCAATTCTATGGTAGCTTTTTGAGAAATTAAAGGAAGTCGTAGTTTTTTGGAACCCTAGCCTCAAATGTTGTAGTTCTATACTATTTACTCATTTAAATCACATGTGGATTTGCTTCACTAGCAAAGCCGGTTCTCCGCTGAAGTACACTTCTAGGTGTTTCACGCAATTGCACTAAAAATGGCTCGAACCCAGGTTCAGCTTCACTAGCAAAGTGTTGGAAATATGCCCTAGAGGCAATAATATTTGTATTATTACATTTCCATATTCATAAATAAGAGTTTATAATCTCTGCTATAGCTGCTATGATCCTGGAATATGCGATTCAGTGGAAAACTCATATGCACGTGTGGAATGATAAATGGTAAATAAATAGTTCATAGTCTCGCCTCTAAGACTAGCTCAAGTGTTGTTGGTGATCACATTTTCTAGATCTTAGGATATCGTCAAGTGTAACGATGATCCCGAAACAACATTGAGATTATGATGTTAGAAGAACGATCATATTGAGTTGACCCAATCTTGTTTGTTATGAATTGAGTTAATATCAGTTGCATTCAATTGTAATAGCATCGAGTGTTAACGTGTGATATTGCTCCTTAGACCATGAGTCTATCATGGTCACTTATTATTGTATTATGGGCTTTGGATTTCTCAAATGTCACTTGTAACTTGGTGATCATAACGACAACTTACAAGTTCATCGAAAACTCTAACAAGTGACTGGATATCTTGAGAATGGCATTTTCTCCTCCGACGATGGAGAGAAATTCTCAGGGCCCACTCGCTGTGATGGCATCAATCATTGTTTGGCCAGACACACGTGACTTCATCACGAGGATGCTAGAACACAATAACGAGAAAGAAGAACAAAACCGGTAACGAGGATTTCAGTATAGTGAGCACGGTGATGACTCAAAGAGGATACCAATGAATCTTGGGTTTTGTGAAATATCACGAAACAAAGGGAGCATCACATTATAACCAAAGGTTCACTCAAATATCATTCGTGTGCTCACAGGGACCAATATGGACATCCACTGTAACGCCCCGAGACCGATGTGCCAGGTGTCGTCTAGTTATTCGCTGTTGTTGCCTTGTCATTGCTTGCATGTCATGCATTGCATATCATGTCATCATGTGCATTTCATTTGCATACATGTTCGTCTCAGGCATCCGAGCATTTTCTCCATTGTCCGTTTTGCAATCCGGTGCTCCGTTCTCCTCCGGTGGTCCTTTCTACCTTCTTCTCATGTGTGGGGATTAAACATTTCCGGATTGGACCGAGACTTGCCATGCGGCCTTGGTTTACTACCGGTAGACCGCCTGTCAAGTTTCGTACCATTTGGACTTCGTTTGATGCTCCAACGGTTAACCGAGGGACCGAAAAGGCCTCGTGTGTGTTGCAGCCCAAAACCCCTCCAATTTGTCCCAAAACCCACCTAAACCTCCTCCATCATCTAGAGCATTCGATCACGATCGCATGGCCGAAAACCGCACCTCATTTGGACTCTCCTAGCTCCCTCTACCTATAAATATGTGTCCCTCCCGGAATTTCCGCGTAGACGAAATCCTAGATCCACCCCTTCGCGCCGCCGGACACTTCTCCCACCGGCCGGACATGTCCGCCGTCGCCTTCGTCCAATCCGGAGCCGACATGTGTTCTCCCATGCCCCACTTCGCCGCCGGGCCCATGGAGCCCATCTCCGGCCCGCCCCGGGCCGCGCCAGGCCCGAGGAGATCCGCGCCGCACCCTCTCGCCGGACCTCCGCCGGAGTTCCTCGCCGCCGGCCACCACACTTCGCCGCCTCTCGTCACCGCTCCGGCCACCGGAGTTCCGCCGTCGCTGCGCCCTCGCCCAGGCAGTGCCCCGCGCCTCCTCTTCCCCTCCTTTTCTCCCCTGCTCTCCCTCTCATCTCGGCCGCGCCGCCGCCATTATTTTGCAGGGCCGCCGCCGCGGGGGCCTCCCCGACCTCGTCCGTCGCCGGATCCGGGGACCCCAGGCCCGGATCTGCTCGTTCCGACCTTCCCCGGCCTCCTCCGCCCCTACTTGCCGCTGCCTCGCCAGCGAACGGTGCCGCCGCCGCCTCTGCCTCCCTCGATCCAGGTGGGATCGAGGAGGAGGACGACGCCCTCGGCCTCGTGGGCCCTCGGCCTCCCTTCGCGGCCCAGATCTGCAGGCCCGGGGCTCCAGAAGCCCGGTTCCGGTGGTTCCGGCCCAACGTGAGCACCCCATCTAAGTTCCGCCCATGCGTCTTTTAGCTATTTTGCGCCCTTACATTTTTTTTCCGAAATCTGCTAAGTCCCCGAAATTCCCAGATTCATATGCCCATGTTCATCGCATCGTAACTTTGCATCCGTAGCTTCGATTTGAGCATATAGCATATCAAAATGTTCGTCTCAGAGAGTACATCATTTCATCTCATTGCATCATTTTCATTTGAGTTCATCTTGATGCCCGAAATGCTGTTAGAAGAGTGCTATTTGATATAATTGTTAGATATGCTGCTCCATTTAGATATTCGTCATTTTTGCCATGATTATTGTGTGCATGATATGCCCATGAGTTCTACATATGTTTTGTTAAGGGTTTTGTCATATTTCCAGAGGTGCAACCCATGTATTTTTGTGATGTGTGTGGTGACTAGCACAAGCTTGCAAAGTGAGGCACTTGGTAATGCTGATTTCAGGGACTTAGCATTTCCACTAATTCCTTGACCTGTTTATCTCATATGGCCATATGTTCATGTTATTTCCTATTGATCCGTGCCTCTTTTGAGGATGATCAGTAAGGATGTTTCGTTAATCTTATAGTGCTCTATCCATCCATGTCTTTGTTTGCAATTATGGAGCACCCTAGCTTGAGTCAATCGAGCTCTACTTTTGCTATTTCGTGAATCTGGGCAGATTGTCTAGTTGTTAGCGATTTTGCCGAGGATGTTGTAGTTGATCCGTGCATGCCATGCTATTGTTATTGCCATGTCTAGTTTTCATTTTGAGTATTCTTGATGGGTGTATGCTTAGCTTGTCATGACTTGCTCTGTAGTGAGTGCATCGAGCTCGTAAACATGCCTACTTGATATCTGTTTTGCATGCTCCAGTTTTCACTAAAGTCTGTGATCTGATTATGTTTTTGCCATGTTCACATGCTTGCAATTGTATTTTATGATCCCTTTTGGCTCAAGGTCACTAAGGGACTTTTGTTAAGATCTTTGAGTAGCTCCATGCCATGCTTTACTTTGCCATGTTCAGTTCCTGTAGCATATAGTTTTCATACTCCGAAGAGTGCTATCTGATCTGAAATTCCAGACAAGTGTTAATTTCACTAAGTCTGAGATCTGTTTATCATATGCATTTTTGCCATGCTTGTTTGAACCTGTTAATGGATGAATTGGCCGTAGCTCAGTGCTAGACTTTTGTTAAGCTTCTTGAATGCATCCCTGACATGTATTTTGATGCCATGTTTGAATGTTGTAGCATGTTCATCTCGTTGCATTTAGATGGCTACTTGCTGTAAATCACAGAACGTGGTCATATTTGAATTGCTTGCCATTTCCAAACCGTAACTCCGATTCCGGCGTTCTTTATATCGTTTTCAAGCGATTTCATCTCATCTTTCCAATGGCACACTTGGATTTCCAAGTTGAGGCCAGGTTCATTCATTCCTTTGCAAATCATGCATATGCATCGCATACCGCATCCCGCATATCATACCATGTTCATGTGTTGGGTGTTTACTATGTTGTGTGCTTCTTTCCGGTGTTTGCTTCTTCGGGTTGGTTCCGGTAACGTCGTGTTTGTGAGGACCCGTTCGTCTACATCCGTTTGACTTCTTCATGGACTCGTTCTTCTTCCTTGCGGGATTTCAGGCAAGATAACCATACCCTCGAAATCACTTCTATCTTTGCTTGCTTAGTTGCTCGCTCTTTTGCTATGCCTATGCTGCGATACCTACCACTTGCGTATCATGCCTCCCATATTGTTGAACCAAGCCTCTAACCCACCTTGTCCTAGCAAATCGTTGTTTGGCTATGTTACCGCTTTGGTCAGCTCCTCTTATAGCGTTGTTAGTTGCAGGTGAAGATTGAAGTTTGTTCCTCGTTGGAACATGGAGATGATGTTCCTTGTTGGAACATGTTTACTTGTTGGGATATCACAATATATCTTCTTTAATTAATGCATCTATATACTTGGTAAAGGGTGGAAGGCTCGGCCTTATGCCTGGTGTTTTGTTCCACTCTTGCCGCCCTAGTTTCCGTCATATCGGTGTTATGTTCCCGAATTTTGCGTTCCTTACGCGGTTGGGTAATAATGGGAATCCCTTGACAGTTCGCCTTGAATAAAACTCCTCCAGCAATGCCCAACCTTGGTTTTACCATTTGCACTAACAACCTACCACCTTCCCTTGGGCTCTGCAGACTCAAGGGTCATCTTTATTCTAACCCCCCCGGGCCAGTGCTCCTCTGAGTGTTGGTCCGAACTGAGCTGCCTGCGGGGCCACCTCAGGGAAACTTGAGGGTTGGTTTTACTCGTAGCTAGTCTCATCTGAGTGTGCCCTGAGAAAGAGATATGTGCAGCTCCTATCGGGATTTGTCGGCACATTCGGGCGGTGTTGCTGGATTTGTTTTAACCTGTCGAAATGTCTTGAAGAACCGGGATACCGAGTCTGATCGGAACGTCTCGGGAGGAGGTCTATTCCTTCGTTGACTGTGAGAGCTTGTCATGGGCTAAGTTGGGACACCCCTGCAGGGATTTGAACTTTCGAAAGCCGTGCCCGCAGTTATGGGCAGATGGGAATTTGTTAATGTCCGGTTGTAGAAAACCTGAAGTTGACCTTAATTAAAATGCATCAACCGCGTGTGTAACCGTGATGGTCTCTTTCCGGCGGAGTCCGGGAAGTGAACACGGTGTTGGAGTTATGCTTGACGTAGGTTGTTTTAGGATCACTTCTTGATCATACTTTTAACGATCGTGCTTTGCCTTCTCTTCTCGCTCTCATTTGCGTATGTTAGCCACCATATATACTAGTCGCTTGCTGCAGCTCCATCTCATACCTTTTACCTTACCCATAAGCTTAAATAGTCTTGATCGCGAGGGTGCGAGATTGCTGAGTC